>NC_025994.2:110014370-110224370 GCF_000442705.2 Elaeis guineensis
AGCTGGCCAGAATCGAAACCTAATTTGAAAATAAATAAATAAACAATTCATATTCATTTAAATGTTTCATATGATTATATTTTTCAACTCTGCCAAATTGTAACTTAGTTTAAATGCAGCATCAAATAATAAATGGTTGAGGGCATAGCCTGATAGCTATCAATCTATCAAAAATGTTCTACACCTTCTATGTCTTAAAATTCCTATTCAATCTAATCAATTACAATTGTAACGGCCAACCCAAACATCACTAATCTATTCTAAGCAAAAATTAGAGGTATAACTAAGATGGGATACAATTGGCTTGGGAGATACAAAGATCCTGTTAGGTCAAGGATGGCCCTTAGTTCAGCTTAACTTGCTATCAAAGGTATTCAAGCTTCTTTACATCCAAAAAAACAACTTAAAGTGCTAATGTATGCGGTCTCAAAGGACTAGATAAGTGAATTTTTGGTTAGCTGAAAAGAGAAAAATGCTACAATAAAATGCAGCGGTGGAAATTCAAAAACCGGACAGGAAGAAAGGAGGCCTTAGTTGCTGATGCTGTCCGATGAATGAACACTTGGTCCCGCTGATTGAACTTCATGTTGCTTGGTAGGTGTTTATACGGCTCTCTCCTCGCTCCACATAACTAACCTAGTTATTGAAAGTGATTCATCTATAATGATCAACTAGATTAATGGATAAGGTTATTGTGCTCGTGGTTATTAGAAAAAGATTGGAGCTTGTTGGCATCTCCGTGGACTCGTTAAGTTCGCGGGAAGAACTATTCCTTTCAGCTGAAAAGTTATTTTTCGAGAATAAAATTTTGGCATGTTTGGCTTATGGTGGGAAACTGACTTATTATAGAGTGGCTTATGTTTGATTGAGCATCCATTTTTTAGAAAAAATATGTATAATATCTCTTATACTCTTAATAGATATAAGACCATATATTTTTACTCCTAAATTTTATATAAATAATAATATTATATTTATATAAATAGATAATAATATTATCATTATTATAATATAATATTAGATCATAATATTTTATTATATTAATATAATACTAAAATATTAATATTATATCAATATAATAATATAAATAATTTATTGATATAGATATAAATATAATATAATATTAATATAAATATTAAAATATAATAAATATTATAATATTAATATTATATTAATATTCAATATTTTATCCTAACCATTATATCACTATTCAGTATTTTATCCTAACCATCCATTGATATTTTGTCTAATGTTAGTCGTGGATTTTAAAATGATATTTTTGGAAAGAAAAAAAATCATCAATTCTCATCCTATGAAAAATTTCAAAATCCATCTTCCTTATGGATTTTTATTTTCTATGAAATATATAAAGAGATTTTTTCATTCTCTCTTCTTTTAAAATTTTAATCAAATAAGAGACATCTTCTTCACTTTTCAGAAATTATCTTTTTCCTCTCCATTTTTCGTGAATCAAACAAATCCTCATCCCCTTATGTCCGTAGAGAAAATAATAAGTGTTAGGATTTGACGCCTCGAGATTCAGCCCATATTGAGCCCATAGTGAGGTTCGCGGCGAAAAACGGAGTCCAACGAGACTAAGATCACCTGAAACGGAGCTTGGATGGAGGAGAAACGAGCTTTTGAAGTCGGCACAAGAATCGAGGTGGCGGAGGACCGCCGGTGACCGGCGGCGGGCGGCAGCGGCGCGGCCGCAGGCGGCGGCGCGTGGGACGCACGACCCAGGTCCGCGCTGGACGCGCGACCCAGGCCCAGGCCCACGCGGGACGAGTGACCCAGGCCTGCGCGGGATGCGCGACCCAGGCCCACGCGGGACGCGCGACCCAGGCCTGCGCGGGACGCGCGACCCAGGCCCGCGACCCTTTGCCCCGGTCCACCGTGGATCGGGCGGTCCACGGCGGGGCCTGTGGACCGCGTGGACGTTTCCCACGCGTTTCTCACGGTCCACGGCACTATTCCGTGGACCGGAGCGCGATCCGACGGCCCAAAGAGATCCCGGTCTTGATCCGACGGTTCAGGGAGTTTTTTGGCTTTGTTTAGGACTCCTAATCCCTCTCTAGTTTAAACTCGGTTTAACCCTTTAAAAGGGTACTGTGACGAACAGAGGAGGTGTTGTTCGGATTTCTCACCGTACAGAGCCGTACGAACCCGATTGAAGAAAGAGAGAGGCGAGAGCGCTGAGAGAGAAGGAGCAGGAGGCTCCTGGACAGCGGTCGTCAGGCTCTTCAGGGGTTCAGAGGGGTTTCCAAGAGAGAGAGAGCTTTTGTGAGGGGAACTTCAGATGAGAGAGAATTGGGTGTACAAGGGTTGAGGGTGAGGTTTCCTCTTGTAAAATTTTCTTTTTCATAGTGAAGTTTGCATGCCCCATGGAGGCGAGCCCTTTTGTGGCTGATCCACGTATTTTGATTATTTTTTTTTTTGTTTTGTTTCTTCTTTATTTCTGCTGCATCGCGTGGTACTGAAAAGATCTTGGAAGGTGGTGTCCTGGTCAGACATCCATCCAACAATAAGGTTGCTAAGGCATATTTTCTTTTTGAATCCAAACACGTGACTAAAGGTTTTCCTTCATTTGTCATGTATATGTGTTCGTCTCAACTACTTCTATTTCCATTTTGCATTTGTAATTGCATTTGACAATTTGTATCATTAAAAATAATGATTTCTTCCAACTCTCTCATTATCTTCTCAACATACCGAACTATCGCATTACACTGATGAATTGATAAAAGAATCACCCCATGTCACTTTCTCTACCTTCCCATTTCCCTCAAATATGTGGTGCACGTACTTATCTCCCAGCAAACATGTCACAAACTTCAACCACTCCGTAGTAGTAAACACTTGGGAGAAAAAAATCTTGCATGCGGATATAGATGGGTAGGAGTTTGGATTTTCTATGATGTATATTTTGCAAAAAGCCATGCATCAATAGATGACTATATATCATATATTTCAGAAATGAATCGTGCGGTACTCATCATATTGTCATGCCAAACATGGCTAGAATACAAATCCGGTGGGTTAAGTAGAATGAAAGTTGCTAGAGCCGTAACCAAATTGGATATGAGTATTATATCTATATTTATATTCATATTTATTTTATTTAATAAATATAAATATAAATAGTAATCAGATATAAATTTATATTCATATTATTTTAAATAGGTATTAAAAATATAAATATAAATCAGATAATTAAATTAATTAATCATAAAATCAAAAATATTATTAATTAATAGATAATGAATTAAATTAGTAGTATGGCAATATGATTATAATATTATATAAAATTAAATAGAATTGTAAATAAAATCAATACAAATTAAATAGTTATTTATCTATATTTTTATTTTTTTTTTAATGAGGAATGTAACAATCATTGTAGATATTACATGGATATTTAAATTTTTATTTATATTCGGAAAATTTGATATGAAAACAAAGACGTGCAGCTGTCACCGCTAACAGCCGTCCATTTTCAAGACCAATCAGCTCGCCTGCGGTGGTCCCGACTCCCTCCACTGCAATAAGTGTCCTCCTTTCGTACTTCAATTTACATAAGACCCACTACTTGAAGCTCGACTCACACCCTTTCAGACAGCATGGGTCCCGCATGCTGTGATATGAGCCCTGATGGGTGCAAATCTGGGTTTCTACGGATATTGGAACCATTACGTTTTCCTTCTTTTTTTCTATTATTTGCAAAAAAGATGCGAGATCGCTTCCCAAAAGAACAAATGGCTACGAGATTACACGTGTCTCCCCGTCTGTCCGGACTCACGTGTACTCTGACGCTGCTCCTCTTCTCTGCCTCCCCACACCGCCTTTCACTCCACTCACCAATATCGCTTCGATTCTTGATTCTCTGAGTCGAAACTCGATTGATTGATCCCAGAAGAGAGGAATTGAATCCCGTAATGTCCCTTCTCCAATTCTCCTTGCCCTCGCCCTCCTTCGCCACTGCCATCCCTCATCCCAAGCTCAAACCTAATAACACTGGCCCAAACCTCTCCTTCGTCAACGGCATCACCACCCTGTCCCGGAGATCCGATCGCTTATTAAGGTAATGGCAGAGCTAGAAGCCGCCGTGAAATCATATATCAAAAGCCTCCAGTTCCAATGTTTTTCTCCTCCTTTTTCTTTTCTTTTGCTGTTCTTGGATATTTAATGAGATCGATGCGGAGTTGGGCCCTGTCTCTAATGAACTTTTAAGCTTGCAGGGTGGTTTTGCCGGCGGGGTCATCGAGGAGGCATGGGAGGCGATGCCGAGGGACTGTCTGCTACACCGCGCCGGTCAGTCCCCAGACGCTGCAGTGGGTTTCCGCTGTCTCTGCCGCGTGAGTCCTTTTTTTTCTTATAAACACACTTCCATTTTATATAATATGCTACACGGTAAGTTCACACAAAGAAAGATATACAGGAAGTGTCTCTGAAAAAGTAGGGCGTGTGGTTATCTCATTTCCGCTTTAAAAGTAGGTATTTCTGAATTTTTCTCTGTTTTTTTTTTTTTTTTTTTAAATTGTATTTTGTGTGTGAGCATTTGGAGAGATAAGGTCACTTTTAGACATGTCAATGTAACAATAAAAATGCCTAGAAGACTGGTAACTTTTCTACGTGCATAAAATTGCTGAGGCATTCGCAGTTAAATTGAAGGTAATTTGCAAGTGACCTAAACTATTCAAGGACTCCTGAAATCTCCAAATTCAACTTTCTCTCCAATTTTTACCATTTTGCTCCTACCAAATGTTACAAAGACATTGCTACTTATTTACTAGCCTGGCATTTGCTCCAAGCATAACATTCTAGGGCAACCGAAAGTTTTTAGGATCATGTCAAATAAAATATATATGGTATGGTAGGAATAGTGCTAGAATAAAATGATAACAATTTTTTGTTTCCCAGGAGGGAAAGTCTCTCAGTGACAAGATGGCAGATGCCTAATTTCTAAAATAAAAGTTGATAATTGTTATAAACAAGCAAAGAAATGGGTCCTAAGTGCCAATTCTGAAGTTCAAAACTAAGTTTGTTAATAGAGAGAGTAATATGGGAGCATGGTACAGGATCGTTGAAGTAGTGTAGACCACCGTGCTGTTGTCAAATAGAATTTCAAGTCCTTATGTATAATTCTTTATATCATAATGAGATATGGATTCACTAAAATCACATTTAACTACAATTTCTGATGATAAAAACCTTTAGTTCAGTGATTAAGGGTCCCTTATGCATCCTTATAAAAGGTGTATATTGTTGTATGATGATACAGATATTATGCAAAACAATTTGCGCTATGTCTTAAATCTTTTACAAGTGTTGTACGTAATAAGACAAGGGCTAGTTGATAACTGTGCCCTTTACCTTTAATGAACAAAGGGTGCTAGTTATAGAAAATGACTTGGTGTCTTTAAATCTCGACTACGATAAAGGGATCTTAACGTTAATGGGGACCACTCATCAGAGCTTCCATGTAACTTTACAAAAGCTAGAATCTCCGACATGGATTTGTGATTCTTTACCTTGGGTACTGACGTAAGAATGTTGGACTTAAAATGGTAAAGGCATACAATGTATTTTCTTCAAACTGTTTGAAGAAAATACATGAGCATCATGACTTTCTTTAACCATGGGGAAGGTTCTGGACAAGCATGGAAACATAGATTACATTATTGTCCTAAAGTAAAAGGTCTATCAGAAAACATTCTTTTCGCTAAGCGTATATAATAAAATAGAGTAAAAGAGTCCACTCCGAAACCAAGGGGGTACTAACTAAGCCTATGTTTGGTAGGGGATATGAGAGAAAGGATGGATGGAATTGGAAGGATGGATGGTCTCCATCCATTGTTTGGTTCAGAAAATTCTAGAGAGGATGGATGAAAAAGAAAGATTGTCCATCCACCCAGGCTCACAAATCTGCCTCCTTCCAATTTGGGAAGATGCACAGAGGATGGATTTGTGAGAAATAAATTATCATAATGATAAAATTATCCCGCAGAAATATTTTAAGTAAATCCTAATAACATTCCATGCCTCAAATATTCTCTTCCATCTTTTCTTTGTCGTTCCTCTTCTCCTCAGGATCCTATCATTCCTCTTCTCCTCAGCATCCTGTCATCGCTTATAAGTAAGATTTTTTTCTATGAAGTCTGAATAGTTTTTATTTTTTTATCTAATATTATGTTTTATTACTTATCTATACGGTGATAGTTGGTGGATTTTTTTTTGGTTGTTTTGGATTTTTATGGATTATAATAGAAAAACGTAGTGCAAACTGAGGATATATGCATTGGGTGGTGGGGGGTGCATGGGTGATGCAAAACAGAGAACGGAAGGAAGGGCACGGGGGTAGGGAAGATGGTTTTCTATGGATTCAAAACAGAAGAGGGGTGGTTTTCCTAAACAGAAAAAATGTGGGTTGGGGGTGGGGGCGCCGCATTTAGTTATCTGTTCATACAAAAAAATAATTAAATATTTAAATTAAGTGATACATTAATTAGTTATTTATGTAATTATTTTTTATAATTAATTTATAAAATTATTTATTGAAAGAAATTAAACTAAAATTAGATATCTATATTTTTTATATAATTATAAATTATATAGATTTTAAGTATATATATTATCATATTTTTTTTAGTATAAATAAGTGTTATAAATGGATAATAATAATACTTTCTTATCAAAGGATAGTTTAGCAAAAATATCATCCATCCTCTCTTCCATTTCTTCTATACCAAATAGAGGAGGGAATCATTCTCATCCATCCTTCTATATTTACCGAACAAATAGGAGGATGAAATGGATCTTCTATCCGTCCTCTCTCCCATCCATCCATCCATCCTTTCTCATCCATCCTTCCTTCAATCCATCCTCCGTACCAAACAAAGGATAACAGTTGAGTCCTCTCCGAACCGCAAGAGATAGTTGCCCATCATATGGCTCACCAACTTCACTTGCCTCTAAGGGGGGCTCGCTCCGGGCAGGTTCGGATCACTTACAATACATGGCTCTACGAAGGGGTCAGGAGTGTTTTCAAGATGATTCTTTCTCATACAGTAATGCAACTTTGCTGCCATTTGATGGAATGTTTGGAGAATTGATAGGTGGGATAATAAAGGAACCACTAATAGAAAGTTTATCTTAATACTGAGAATAATATTCATGTTGTGTCTAAATGTTAGATAGCTATACCTGGTCAAGTTTTGAAATATGACCACCAATCCAGGATTATGGGTATGATGCAGATAACATGGTGTTCACAAATCAAATTAGAGAAGGAAAGAGGGTACCATCATTTGTAGCTGAGGATTGAATGCTGGATTTGATGATTTGCAACAAGAATTTGAATGGCTGCAAAAGCATGCTTTACATGTAGGTCAATGCTTTCATCATAATGTATAAATTTTGAAGAGGCCATAGAGAATGCTGGATATATTATATTAGAGGGAAGAAATATGGTAGGGGGAAAAATAGAGACGAAGGAAAGGAAGTGGAAGAAGAGAAATGACAATGAGAAAGTCATGGGAGCTGTGAGTCACTGGAGTCTGGTTAAAAGAAATATACAAGACAGAATGACTGGAACTTTTAGGAAATATCCAGAGGATGTGTGAAAATACCTGACAGGATATGGTCAGCTTGTTGAGATGTGATACTATCTCAAACGTCTTGCTTTGTCATGATTTTCCTTCATTTAATGATCAATGTACATGTAGGATACATTCCACTTTCATGGTTTGTGAACCTATATCATAGGGAGTTAACAACCCATCTACTATGAGTTGCAACTTACAACATATTAGATCTTTGTCAAGATAAGCTCATATATTCTATCTGATCAGATTCTAACGACAACCTCATTGTTTGAATGATCAGACATGGAATATACTGTAGGTTTCCATATATTTTTTGAGCCTTCTCTAACAGATATTTATTTTTTCTTACAGGGTATTAATGCTGGCTAAAGGCACTACCATCCAAAAATCATTTCTTGTTCCTCTGTTTGCTCTACAAGCACCTGCGAGCATCATCTCATGGATTAAGTGAGCTTTTGTAACAGATCACCATAATTCCATCTTAAAAATGTGCATCTATTGCTATCATCAATAATCTGTAACTGGGCCAATATAATACTATTATTTTTTTTCTTTTTTTTTTTTCCTCCAGATTTTGATATTTTATCTGTTATCAGGTCAAAAGGAATCTATCATTTCTCATATTATGGTTTCTGGGCATTGTTTATGCTACATTTTTTTTTCTGAAGGAAAGTGAATATGCTACTATACAAACCTTGTTTAAGGTCTTAACGTCAACATTGATTGGCAGGGGCAAATATGGCACTTGGACTGTTTTTCTGGCACTTCTGGTCCGCTTATTCTACTTCATTCCAGGTAAGCTTCCTTTTCTTTTGTTTAATTGCCCATCTCATTTAAAGTGCCAGCGTCTGCAAAGGAGTTCTTGAATTCGAATAGGGATGCCAGCCAATTCCAAATAAGCATTCTGCTCACGTGGATTTACTGTGCTGATCATATTCGGTTTTTTTATTTTACCCCTGAAATTTCCAGCTTGCTTGATCATTATCAGCTATTTTCCAACAAAGAATATGGAGACTAAAACAACTAAGATTCTTTTTCTTCTGTAGGGGAACTGGTTCTGCCTTTCTTAGCAATGCTGCTTGTGATAGTGGCTCCTTATCAAACTATGAGCCTTAGGTAAGTTGGTACCCTAGCAACAAGATATTATATGCTGCAATTTGTTTTGTAGAGGTATTTGTGCAGTCATGTTCTTGACCAAGTCATGTCACGTTGGGGAGGGTTGCTTGTATACAAGTTTTCAAATGTGTCTGATGTAGTTCTTTAGTTGGGCATACAGATTAGTACTCTGCTATAGAGAGATCTTCTAAAGTTCAGATGTCCTGATAAAATATTCTACTATTACATTTACCATGTTCCTTCATTTTCCCTTGAACAGAGGAACTCAAGCTGGTACAATTATTTCCTTGGCAATCGCTGGGTTTTTGGCTTTTCAACATTTCTCAAGGATGGGAAGTTTACGAAGAGCATTTGACCAAGGATCAATTGTTGCAACCTTGGCTGTCATCTGCATTACTATTGTTCCATGCTTGTTTCTGTTATGATCTTATTTGCATCAAGAAGCCTTCAAGTGGATAAGGAAATGAAAAAAGCTGTTGAAGAAGACTAGCCCTCTCGTAGCTTTCTGAAAAGGTTCCAAAAGTAAGATCTGTGATGATATATGTTGAAAGATAAGTGAAACATCATTTATAGAGCTGTCCAAAATTTTCAAGAGTTAAGCAACAAGTATTAGAATCTCTGCATATGATGATATATATTGTGATTTACATGCTAGTATCATAAAAACTTCAAGGAAGTGCCATGATTTTATTATTAATTTGATCTCCCTTTCTTATTGCAGTTTTTGCTTGTGATCATGCTCTTTCCTGCATACAACTTCAGTGAACCCTTATGAATAGTTATCATGTTTGTATGAGCTTGTTTTTGCTTCATTCTGTTTTTTCATTTCCTTTTTTTCAGTTATGGTATATATGATGATTTTTTCCATTCAAATAAATAGAGTAAACAGGAAGCAGAGAACCCCATTCCCACCACCCCATGTCCTCCTCCCCAAACATCAGATCTTGTTTCTTAGTCCATCATGGTAGAGAAGCTTATTCGTGTTCCACAACTCATCTCCTTTTCTATTGCATGTGCATGGATATGCCTGTATCTGTTGTCTGTAGGAAGACTGGGTGATCATGCTATATGGAATCCTTTTACTGCCAGAAATTACTAATCGTAAATGAAATAATAAATACATAACTGGAGATCTATGTAAAAAGGAAAAGTTTTATTCCTCCTAGAGAATAACTAAGGAAAGTAGAGATTCTGTAACTTTTCTGCTGTGGAACCTACTGGAGATAGTTCTCTTTAGCTGATGGCTCTGTTTAGGAACATATCTTGATCAGCACCAATGACTCAACAGTGAAAAGCAGATGCTAACAGGGATCCCTTTGTTCTTTCATTGGAACTCCATGCTGTAGTAAACAATAGCCATGAAACTAATCTTCACGTGTGTTCTCACTGGTCCAGTGTCTACTTGTACACATTTAAAGTGATTGGTGACATCAGGAGGCATGCCAGTGTGAAGAAAAGTGCCGAGCGTGCTGACATGGAGGTAGTGCCACTGGGAGATGGTGGCACAGATCCAAACACATCTGATCCAGTTGGGTTGGTCGTGTTGAGGACAGATGAACTCGTGCTGTTGATTCAGGTACAAGATCTTCAATTCGTTAGTCACTCAGACATGTTAATGTATCACATTTACTGGATTGTGCTAAGAGAAATCATGATCCGATATGTGGGAAAATTACCTTGTTGATGCATAGTGACATGTAGAAGTACCTGCAATAAGAACAGGAAGAACATAGCCCACTGATTAGAAAGAATGTTAGCATGGATCAAACGTAGCATGCTGATAAGGTTATATGCGTTGTTGTAACAACATTTTATGATTATGTACATCATTGAGGCAAGAATATGATTTTCTTGATATGCAAGCATGCTAGGTAAGAAAGTGATTTCATATGTACTGCCAAAAGGCAAAAGGAGTTTTATCAAGATTCTAATATCAACTTTTTGTGTTGTCTTTGGAAGTCAAAATCACTGTAACCAATCACAATAAGAAAAGCCACTACCATGAGCTTTAGATGACAGCATCCATCTGTTATAACTTTTTGTGTTGTCTCCTAACTACTGTAACGCCATGTGTTTATGATTCAGAAATAATATTCGGTCCTATTTTCTATGCAAACTGAGAAATTATAATACTATGATACCTTCATGGTGCTTCAACTACTCCTATTATTACGCATAAAATACTCCAAGCAAGCAAACCTATAAGACATACTGAAAACCAAGGGAAAATTCCAAGACCCAGCAAAGGAATGAAGGTAATGTGAAACAAACTTACTTGGATCAGTGTTGGTGATCATAGCAGTCCCTCCAAAATCACAGCTAGTTGGAATTGGGTTCTTCTGGTAGTAGTCATTGAACGCATAGGATGCATGATCACGAACGGTATTAGGATTATAACAGGTTGCACCTGGTTGAATTTGTGAACAATCTGCCCCTCCATATCCACAAGCATAGTCTAGAGCAACCTGCAATGCAGTCTGTGAAGCAGTTTGGCTTGCAATACACCAGCTTTGACCTGATGATGATGGAGACGATGTTGTTGGAGTTGTGTATGGGTTTGTAATAGGTGTCATCGTTGGAGTAGTCGGACTAGATGGTGTTGTTGGGACTGGATTATATGTAGGAGTTGTTGTGGTCGGGGTCAAAGGGTTGACAACTGGAACTGTTGTTGTTGGAGTTACAACATCCATTTGAGGCATTGTTTCTGAGGATTCCAACTTGGTATTGGCAAATAGCAGTACTCTTTTGGATTTCTGTTCAAGCTTAGGAACTATAGTTTTATGTGATGGAGATGCATTGTCTATTTTAGCTGTCTGAAGAAGTGATGTTGGAGATGAAGATAGGCCATCGACTGATTCTTTAACAAGCGTTCCTGTTGAATTGTTAACATAAAATGGAAATTTTAAGCTTTATCCTGTAACAATAATCATGTAAATGTGTGCTACTAATTCATGATTTACAACAAGGAGGGCCTGAAAGTTTAGAGTTGATAAGTTACATGTCGTTCAAGTCAAAATGGCAGGGGGAACAACTGTAGAAAGGGTAACTAGGCCTGGAAATAGATTTAATGCCATAATTAATATAAACTAACTCTAAGATCTGGACCTTGTAAAGTGATACAAATGAACAGTAAAATCAATTAACATGTTCTCCAATAGCACTGGAAATGCTGGTATTATCAGTAATTGCTTGCTTCATGCATCCCCCATGTAAACAGAACATAAAGTTTTATCACTTCTGAGCATTTCATTATTGCTGAAAAGTGGATAAGAACAGAGTGTGACAGTTCAAGTGAAAAGTGTGACTCTGCCATCATTCAGGGGTTATCCAAGGTGGACTGCATGGGCCATAGGGTATGGTTTTCATGAAAACATAAGATGAAAAAAAGTTTATTATTTATTTTTTTTTCTTTCACCAAAAAGAAAGAATATATATGTGTGTATATATTAAAAATTTTCATCTTCATGCGCGTGTTTCCTTTGGGGAGGGAGGGAATAACAACTAATTGTTTCATTAGAGACAACTAATCTAGGGCAACTATGAGAATAACCATGTCCCACAATCCTCACTAAACACTTAGTTTTCCCTCATAAGGGACAAAACCTAGTTTAATATGGGTGGCCGACTGCCTGAAATGGTCAAAATCTTCCTATCCTCACCGGGCAGGCAACATCTTTCTGGGCTCTCGTGGGATGTTCCACATACTCTAATGATGTTATCCAACAAAGATTGATTAGGAGTCGCTTTCCTCACTCTCAGTGAGCTCACCTCCACCTCCACCTCCACCTCCACCTCCACCCTTGCCCTTTACTCTAAAATAAGACCCATCCATCCGAATCACCCGCAATCCATTCTATGAATTGGCTGTGACCCATAAGAAACATCTGATGATAGGAGTTTTCCAGACTGACTTCCATTGCTAATTAGAAGCTTCACTCCATAGTGGATGGCTGCCAAGCAGGGCTGCACTAGAGCTCTCACTAGAGTTGAACACATCACTAAGTTATGAAGATAGCTAAAATTACATCATAAAAGGCGGCAGCACTCACCAGAGCAGAAGAGGAGGCCCAGAAGGAAGATGAGACTCTGGATGGCCCTCACACCCATTTCTCCAAGCTGTTCCCTTCCTATTCTCAGTTCCTGGCACCTACACCTTTGATTGTGAGACCCTTTTGTGGAGTTTATCTTGCTAAGGAGAAGGAAGAGTACTGTGCGAGCACTGAAAAGGAGAGATTTTCTCTCACTTGTTGATTTATATAACAGGGGAGAATCAGAGCTTCCTTCTTAAGTAGAATAAAGAGATATATATAGAGAGAGAAGGGGGGGGGGGGGCAAGTGGAATATAAGGAAACTTGGGATGGGAGGATGGGAGTCCTGAAGTAGCACGCAAGAGGAGGTGGTGAAAGGAAGAGAAAAGAAAAGGTGAAGGGATGGAGGAAAGAAGTAGAGGGAGCAGCAGGGAAAGCTGATGGTTTCGAAGTGGACTTCTGTGGGCCGGATTCTAATGATGGTTATAATGATGATGGACTTGGTGATGAGGGGGTGGTGGTGGCGGTGGGAACATCTCTTTTGAGCTCCTCTCTTTTACTGTTTTATGGAACCAAATCAAATGGGAAAGGTGGCGACCGGGACCGCGCCGTTTCCTTTGGCGTTATGGTTCTCGTCTTTTTGAAATTCTTTGGTAGCGGCAAATTAATATTGTTGCTAAGATTTCCTTTATCTCCCTTGCAGACCTAGGATCAAGCGAGAGCCTATTGGGCTACTAGTGGTGTTGCTTTAAAGGTCTAAAAGCCGGACCCCACTATTCTTCCAATTGGTTTAGTCAACTCATCACAAAAGCTATCTTGGGATTTCAATTTGAATATTAGATGAATAAATGTATCTTGAAATATAAATAATACCTGACATGTTATAAAGATATATGAAATCTATTAGCATGATTCATATGACTCTGGTCAAGTCACTCAAGTCCTCAAGTCTGAGAAGTAGGCTGAGATGCAAACTGACGCACTAATCGATCCAAATCCTCAAGCCAGAACCTCTGCATGTCCGTGTTGTGCTGCAGTCAAGTTAATTAATTCATCCAATTTTAACTCCATTTACTTGAGTTTGCTTGATGACTTATAGAAAATGGTTGGGTTCCAACAATGGATTTGATTGTTATAAGTAGGTGAAGGGCTGTATTTGGATCAAGGAGAGTGGAAGGTGCCAAACTGTACTCAGGAGGAAGGCCGTCTAGATTTAAATCCACACATATTTGCAAAATTGAGTGTTGTGTGATCTTTTATTGTTCTAAAATTATAATGAACTTATTTTTTTAAGAGAATATAATATTATACAAAATAACTTATATGCCAACATAATAAATTATAATATAAACAATACTCGATAAGAATTTTACTCCACAATCTTGAAACTCAGAGCCAATATTACATATTTATTGGCCATGGAACCACAGAAATTTAAGTTGGTAGGTGATGGTTCAAAAATATATCAATCTTAGCGGGACATTATTTAGGAAATCCAAATTCGAACATTCAGTGCAAATTCATATCAGATTAGTAGCTCCTCTTGCTACCCTAGCACCTCCTACAACTTCTCAAGGAGTTGATCAATTTTATACCCATAGTCCAATGTAGTCCGAATAAAGGTCTGAGCATAGCAAATGAATACAGACCTTTTGCGGTACATGAACCATATCATGTGTTGTGCAGTGCTTGATGGCCATCATAAGAAAATGGATGGCCATTAAATAAGATGATCCACGAATGCTATCATGCTGTTCATGGTCTACATTGCTCGATAGTTATTTATCTTCTAATGATGGCCATTGAAGACTGCACATTCACTCGAAAGAGAGAGAGATCACATGTGATTCATCTGGCGTAATGTCAGAGTCTCACATGACAAAGATGAATAATTTAGCTTGGCGTCGTGACGATAGCAAGGGAAGGTGTCCAATAAGTTGGCTGCTGTACTCCTATGGGTACGGAGGGGCTGTTTCGTAACTAAAACATCAGTGGCACCTTATCGTCCCATAAGATTGGTATGGGGCTGGTCTGAAATTTGGACCAAATCCTGGCCATTCAATCAGATTAGTTTAATTAGTTCACACGCGCTTAAACCTACTATTCTAGTTTCTGTGGACATGCCTCAAGTCTGTTAAAAAGCGTTGGACCCGAACCAACCCATCAGTCAGGCAGTCACTTGTACCATGCCAAACACGAGATGGGAGAGAATGGCTACGGATCTTGTTGCGGCCAATCTTCTCATCGTCTGGTCGGGAACGAGCACCTGTAAAAAAAAGTCCGCACTGACCGGAGGCGGCTCCGACGGGGACCCTCCGACGGTCAAGTCAGAGAGGAGACTAGGCAACAGTGAAAAGAAAACAATGAGCTCAACGAGAGAGGGTGAGAGAGAGGGAGGGAGCAAGCCCAAAAGTTTCGAAGGGACCTCTAGCACTGTTGCCTTCCCCGATATATATAGTGGATCGTGGTATGGCACCGTCATTAATGCGCGGACAATTGAATAATTGTCAACTCACTGAGGACTGTCAGAGTCGCCGCAAGGGTGTCAAATCGCTAGGATTGACCCATGCCTTAGGTGGGATAATGCCCCTAGGCAGCAGTGCCGCATGCTGTTGTCACCACTGACAGTTCCTGGCAGTCGTACGACGTCTGGAGGGGCCGACCGACCATAGGTCGGCGGCCAATTGAGGGGCACTGGGTGAAAATTTAGGGCCCCTCCGACAGTCAGTCGGCACGTTGCAGGAGTCGGGCATCGGACTCCATAGTGCAATCGGTCAGGAGAGAGGAAAAGGTCCGTCCGACCGACATATCCTCGGTCGGTCGGTCGGTATCGACAGTCGTTGGTCGGTATCGGCAGTCGTCGGTCGGTCGGTAACTGCGGAGTCGGGCGTCGGTCATATAGGCCCGACGATGAGTCGGCGGGAGTGGGGTCGGTCGGTATTCCCCAACAGTTGCCCCCCTCCACTCCTGAGTCGGATGGTGCGCTGGTCAATGTCTTCGTTTGGGCGGTAGCGTCGGGCGAAAGAAGTGGATCCTCACTGTATCAAGTTCCGACCGTACCGTGGGCTGATATGGCGTCAGGCGCCTCATGAATGCCGGACAATTCGCTGGCGTCAGTCGTCCCTTATCAAATATCCTGTCGGTGTCCCGTCGGTGTCAGACGTCCTGTCGGTGTCAGACGTCCTGTCGGTGTCAGAGGTCTCGTCCCATCGGCGCCAGACGTCTCGTCCCATCGGGAAGAGAAACCGTCGTTCCCGTCGCCCCCTCGGGGATGCGAAACGTCACGGCCCTTCGCCACGTGGCAGGTGGCAATTGGGATGGATCCGTTGGAGCGGATGGAGGTGACGTGGCTCAATCTGAGGATGGGTGCGTCGAACCGTCGGGCCGATAGATGGCCCGGATGACGCCACGTGGCGCGATCTGGGAGTCCCTCGTTGGTCGTGCCTCCATCTCGACCGTAGGGAGGTACTATATATACATGGTCGCCTGCATCCAGGTTCCTACCCCCCTTATTTTGCTGTCGAGACTCTGCCCGTGTAGTCCCCTGTTCCAGGTACTCCGTTTTACTTCTTCTCAGGAGTCTTCTCTTTTTCTTCTAAGGGCCTTCACCGTCTTCTTCCTTGTTTTCCGCTCTTCGTTCTGGTCCATGGCTAGAACATCTCCGAGAGGAGGTCGGTCGGGAGAGCCGACTGACGACCCTCGGTCGACCCCGGAGGTGGAGGTCTCTTCACTTTCGGGGCCGAACGTCGATCGACTCCGGGAGCAATATTGCATCCCGGAGCAATTTCGGCTGTTCGCCCCTGGTGCCAATGGTCGGGTCAACAGCCCGCCTGAGAGTCAGGTGGCCTTCTACGTCGAGGACCTCCGGGCCGATCTTCGCTTCCCGATCCCGGAGTTTGTCCGGAACGTACTCGACTATTACGGGCTATGCCCGGCGCAACTCGCACCGAACTCGGTTCGGCTAATAGTCAGTTTTGCTTTGTTGTGTCGGCTTTTGCCGACTGACCCTCGAATTTTCCTCTTTCGAGCCTTCTTCGTCCTCCGACCCCATCCTAAAGTCCGAGGGTGGTGGTATTTTAATCCTCGGAAGGGGCTTTCTTTTATCACCGGTCTTCCGTCGTCCATTCATGGATGGAAGAACCAATTTTTTTTTGCATCTTCTTCTATTCCTTGGGGGTTCCCTACTCGTTGGGGGAATCTCCGAACCCAACCGAACGAGAACAGTTGGGTGGAAGCTGAGGACCGGGAAGACTTCCACCGTCTGAAAGATATTTCGGTGTCGAAGCAGAGGGAGCTCGTCACCGAGCAGGCCCTGTACGACGTCGGTCTCAGTCCGGTCCCTCGCTTAGGTCGGTTTTTCGCTTTTCTTCCCCTTTCTTCTTTCCTTTCCTTTACGGTGCTGACCATCTATCGCCGTTTGCAGATATGCCACCGAGGTCGAGACTGACGGCAGCCGACGTACGGCAGTACGCCGTACGGAAGAGGCCGGCACAAGGGGCCGGGCCATCGCGGCCTCCCAAGAGGCCCCAAGTAGTTCCGCCGAGCGAGCTAACTGGGTCGGAGGCGGAGCCCGTCATCGCACTGTCGGCGCCGACAGTGCTCGTCGAAGTCCCGTCCGAGGGACCGTTGGGCGAGGGCGCAGCCTCACCCGAGAGAAGGGCGACCGAGGAATCGATCGATGGCGCGCCGACCGCTCAACCAGCAGAGGAGGATCGAGAGGAGGCGCGCGAGCCCGAGCAACCCGCGCCTGCTGCTGCCGCACCTTCGGTTGATACTCGGTCGGGCTCAAGCTTGCCATCCTTCTCCGACGTCAGGGCCTGGGTGTCCGACCGAGGGAAGGCCCCGATGGCGTCCGACGACAAAGGAAGGTCGGCCGGCGGTGGGGGGTCGACCGACTTCCCACTTCCCGAAGGTGCGTCGGGCCTGGCCAACCATGACTTGGCCAGGAGGCTGTGCCAGGCGTTCCTTCTCCCAGCCGACGTCGAGGCGATAAAGAATCAACGCGTTTCCAACATGCTGTCTTCATTCTACCCGATGATGATCCGGGTGAGTTTCTCTCTTCTTTGTTTTCATTATTGTTTCTGTGAGTTCGATCTTCTGACGGTCGGTCTTGTTTTGTGCAGCTGGTCTACAACATATCTGAGCTAGAGGCCGGATATCGAAAATTCGGTGACCTGCGTGCGGCTTGGCGAGACAGGGTCGCGGCCGCTAAAGCCGACAGGGTCATTCTGGTCGACCAGCTGCAGCAGTCGGTCGATTGGGAGGGCCGACTCGAGGGGGAGGTCTCCTGACTCATAGAGGAGGTCTCCCGACTCAAGGGCGCCCTGGCGACTTCAGAGTCCGAGCTGCAGTCGACTCGGGACGACGCCAAGAAGAAGTCCCGAACCGTTCGTCGGCTTCGACACGAGAGGGACAGCTTCGCCAAGGAGCTGAAGGCCGAACGCGAGCAGCTCCGAGTAAGCCTCGGGAACCTTGCTAAGGCCGAGGAAGGTCTGTCCATCGCCCAGGCCGACGCAGACATCGCGAAGGTTGAAGTGGAGTCGGCGAAGGAGGCCATGGGTCGGCCTGTAGAAGACTTCCGTGATTCGAAAGAGTACCGGGAGGAACTTCTGGCGAGCGGCTTCCTCTCGTACCAAGTGGGATACGAAGATGCTCGGAAAGCCATCTGGAGCTTGTACCCAGAGCTCGACCTTGACAGCATCGTTCCGCCAGAGTCGGAGGCCCCAGCTACGGAGGAGACGGCCGACCCATCACCGGGAGGTCTCACCACCAGGGCAGAAGCCAAAGCAGCCGCGGAGCAGCCCACCGAAGGTCGAGCGGCTCCGACTCTCGAAGCCCGAGCTGGTTCGCCGACCGTCTCCAGCCGTCACCCAGTGGAAGAGGCCGACTCTGAGGACTAGTTGGTTTTTTATTTTTCCTTTACTTCTGCTGGTCATACTTGTAGTCGGGCTCTGGCCCAGTTTTGTAAACTTGACCTGATCTTTAATGAAATCAAAGTAAGTCTTTTGGACTTGAACTTTTCCTTTGTATGTCTTTCTTCTTTCATGTGTCGTGGAATGCTTTTGAACACATAAGTCGCTAGCCCGATAGATTAGTTAGGACGTTCGGTAATGCATGCCGCCACGAAGGCAGAGCAAATCCCGACTTTGGATCGGCCTTCCGACGGTCGAGGGCTTAAGTCGGACGTCCGTCGCCCGGTTGTGAGTCGGGCGTGTTCGTTGAGTCGAAAGCCGACTTACTGCCGGGCAAGACTCGATGGTCGGATTATTTCATGGGGTCCGACAGTCGGATATCTTTCGACGCGTTCAGTCGAATGGCGTCCGACGCGTTTAGTCGGAGAAGCGATGATAAGTCGGATCCCGTAACCCTTATGTCGGGTACTTACGCCGCACCGCGTGATAGACGGTGGTAAGCCGAATATCCTTCGACCGACTGTGGCCTGGTCGGTGAGTCATGAATGCGACAGTGGTCGCATCGTGTGATAGACGGTGGTAAGCCAAATATCCTTCGACCGATCGTAGCTCGATCGGTAAGTCATGATAGCGGTCGCGCCGGCGTTTTGCCTTTCTTTGGTCGGGGCTGAGTCGGCAAGTTAGCCAGTCGTTTGGCCTGAAAGTTCGACCGTAGGAGTGTAACTCCCATTGTAATGGACATTTCGGTCCTTGTGAGCGTCCGATATATCGTCGGCGATTGGGACGTCGGTTCTGTGTGGACGTTAAGTCTGAGTCGGGATGTCGGGACTCATACTTCTTGGCGAGCGCCGATCATCAGTCGAAGAGTTGAGACTCCAAAATTTGAAACTGAATTTGTATTCCGAACAATAGGTACAAAGTTCATTGGTGATACAACTTCAGGTTGTCAGCATTCCAGGTCCGAGGAATGGGGTTCCCTTCCAGAGTTTCCAGTCGGTAAGCCCTTGGCCTATAGGTGTCTGCTACCACATAGGGCCCTTCCCAGTTCGGAGCTAGCTTCCCTTGGTCTAGAGGCTTCGAGACTTCTGCCTTTCTCAAGACTAGGTCTCCAGGCCTGAAAAGCTTTGGCTTGACTTTGGCGTTGTAATATCGGGCTACTTTCTGTCGGTAAGAAGCCATGCGAAGTTGAGCCTCGCTCCGAAGCTTGGGGAGGAGGTCTAGGTCGGCTCTCCGGCACTCAGAGTTGTTCGGCTCTTGATACTGCTCGACCCTAGTTGATGGCAGTCCGATCTCGAGCGGTATCATTGCCTCCGTCCCATAGACCAAACTAAAAGGTGACTTCCCGGTCGGGATGCGGGGGGTTGTCCGGTAAGCCCACAGGACGGAGTTCAACTCCTTGACCTAGAGGCCCTTGGCTTCATTTAGTCGGGTTTTGAGCCCGTGTAGTATGGTCCGGTTGGTCACCTCGACTTCGCCGTTGGACTGTGGGTGCCCGACCGAAGTCAGTCGGTGTGTGATGTGAAACCTAGTGCAGAAGTCTCTGAAGTATTGATTGTCGAATTGTTGCCCATTGTCGGTGATAATGGTGTTTGGCAATCCGAACCTAAAGATGATGGACCTCTGGACGAAGTCCTCCATCTTTTGCTCGGTAATCTGCGCCAGGGGCTCGACCTCCACCCACTTGGTGAAGTAGTCGATGGTGACGACTATAAACTTCCTTTGGCCAGATGTCGGAGGGAAGGGACCGAGAATATCGATCCCCCACTGGGCGAAGGGTCATGGAGCGACAATAGGAGTGATTTGGCTGGCTGGTCGGTGTTGTACGTTGGCGTACTTTTGGCATGGTTCACACTTTCGGACCAACTCAGCCGCATCCTTCCTCATGGTGGGCCAGTAGTAACCCTGCTGCAGGACCTTGTAGGCCAAAGATTTACCCCCCAAGTGCCTCCCGTAGATCCCTTCGTGCACTTCTCTGAGTGCATAGTCTGCGTCGGTCGGTCCCAAGCACCTGAGCAAGGGAAGGGAGAATGACCTTTTGTAGAGTCGGTCATCCATCATCACATATTGGGAGGCCGACCATCGGAGCCGTCTGGCCTCCGTGAGATCTTCGGGGCTAATCCCGTCGGTCAGGTACTGAACAATCGGATCCATCCAGCTTGGTTCGACCGTCAGCTGTAGTACCTCCTCGATCTTGTCGATGCTCGACTGCTCGAGATTCTCCACGAGCGTCCGGCCCAAAGCGTCGTAAGCTGAAGTCGCCAGCCTGGAAAGTGCATCGGCCCGGGCGTTCTCTGACCTGGGGATGTGGGAGATCTCAAAATATCTGAGGTGTGCCACAAGATCCTTCACTTTCTGGAGATATTTTGTCATAGCTGGATCTCGCGCCTCGAATTCGCCTTTGACCTGCCCCACGATTAGTTGAGAATCAGAGAATACCCGGAGGCTGTCGATCCCAAGTTCCTTCACCATCCTCAAGCCGGTGAGGAGTGCTTCATACTCGGCTTGATTATTGGAGGCTTTGAAATCGAATCAGAGGGCGTACTCGGTGACTACCCCCTTCGAGTTGGTGAGCAGGAACCCGGCCCCGCTCCCCTGAGCGTTTGAAGCTCCGTCGATGTGCAGTACCCAGGTGGACACCGGATCAGGCTCGGAGACCGCAGCGCCTCCGGGGTTCTCGCCTTTCGATCCTTGGTCGGTCGTCGGGCATTCTGCGATGAAGTCGGCCAGGACCTGGGCCTTTAAGGCGGGTCGCGGTCGGTACTATATGTCGAACTCGCTGAGTTTCATCGCCCACTTTGTCAGTCATCCCGATGTATCGGGCCAGTGCAATATCGCCCTCAGGGGTTGGTTAGTGAGGACCACAATAGCATGCACTTGGAAGTATGGGCGGAGTCATTGTGCGAAGATGGTCAGAGCGAAAATCATCTTTTCCGTCTCCGAGTATCGAGCTTCAGTGCCGTGGAGCACTTTGCTGGTGTAGTAGATAGGCTGATGGGTTTGGCTCTCGTTCTCTCAGACGAGCATCAAACTAACCGCCTCGGGGGACGTGGCTATAGATACAGTGTCTTTCCAACTTCTGGCTTCACAAGCAACGACGGAGAAGCCAGGTACCTCTTCAGATCCTCGAAGGCCCGTCGGCACTCATCTGACCAAGAAAAGCCCTTTGCCTGCCTCAGGGTCTTGAAAAATGGGAGGTATCTTTCGACCGACCGAGAGATGAATCGGCTGAGAGCGACGACTTTCCCATTCAACTGCTGGACCTCCTTCTTGGTGTTCGGGTGCCGCATGTCGATGATTACCTTTATTTTCTCAGGGTTAGCCTCGATTCCGCGCTGGGAAATGAGGAACCCGAGGAACTTCCTCGAGGTCACTCCAAAAGCGCACTTAGTCGGATTCAGCTTCATTCGATGTTGTCGTAGAGTGCAAAAAATTTCTTCGAGATCTCGAACATGATCTGCAGTCTGCGCACTCTTTACCAGTATGTCGTCCACATATACTTCCATACTGCGCCCGATCTAGTCTTTAAAGACCTTATTGACGAGTCGTTGGTAGGTAGCTCCTGCGTTCTTCAGTCCGAAGGGCATCACTCTGTTGCAGTAGAGGCCCTTGGGGGTCACGAAGGCAGTGTGCTCCTCATCTTCGAGCGCCATTCAGATCTGGTTGTACCCGATGAAGGCATCCATGAAGCTGAGCAGTCGATAACCGGACGTCGCATCCACCAGCTGGTCGATCTTTGGAAGTGAAAAGCTGTCCTTCGGACAGGCCTGATTCAAGTCGGTGTAGTCGATGCAGACCCTCCACTTTCCATCAGCTTTTTTCACCATTATGACGTTGGCGAGCCAATCGGGATAGGTGGTCTCTCTGACGAAGCCTGCCTCGAGTAGCTTATCCACCTCCTCGTCAATGGCCTTCTGTCTTTCTGGAGCGAAAGACTTTTTCTTCTGCCTCACCGGCCTCATCGTTGGGTCGATGTTGAGTCAGTGCGTTATTATCTCCGGGGAGATGCCCGACATATCTGCCGCCGACCAAGCAAATATGTCAGCGTTGGCCTTCAGCAGCTCCGCCAACCGTCGTCGTCGTGGGTCAGGTAGCTGAGACCCGACCCATACCTTTCGGTCGGGATTCTCTGCTATCTAGATGGGAACGAGCTGTTCGGCCGGTGAACCCCATTTTTCCTCCTCCCGTTGGTCCAGCTTGTCGATCGTTAGGGAGCCCTTCAACTCCTTGCTTTGAGCGAAGATTTGGAAGCATCGACGAGCGAGCTGTTGGTCTCCGTGCATCTCCCCGACCTCATTTTTGGTCGGAAACCGAATCAGAAGATGGTACGTCGAGACAATCGCCTTGAGGGCGTTCAGCCCGGGTCTTCCAAGTATGGCGTTGTAAGCCGAAGACACCTGGACGACCGTAAAAGTCAAATGGACTGTGCTTTGTCGTGGTTCGGTACCAACCGTCACGAGCAGAGTCACTTCTCCTTCCATCGTGACAGCATCTCCAGCGAAGCCTATCAAGGGCGTAGAGACTCTTTTGAGTCGGTCGGTCGATAGTCGCATCCGGGAGAAGATCGAGTAAAACAAAACGTTCGCTGAACTTCCATTATCTACAAAGATTCTTTTTACATCATAGTTCGCTATTGTTGCCGAGACAACAACAGCGTCGTCGTGGGGAGTTTGGATGCCCCGAACATCTTCTTCAGTGAAAGTAATTACGTCGTCCGGACGCAGCTTCTTCGTCGGCTCCCCTCCAGCGGATGTCCCCGGGCCCAGTCGTTTGAAAATCATATTGATAACCCCGACCGTAGGCCGATTAGTTGTTGCTTCTTCAGTCGGCTGGGGTCGTCGGTCCACAACTGGTTGAGTCGGCAGGTTCCTCCAGAATTTATCGAGATATCCTCGGCAGATGAGAGCTTTGATCTCATCCTTAAGCTGGATGCATTGCTCGATATTGTGGCCGTGGCTCCGGTAGAATCGACAGTACTTCCGTCGGTCGAGGCCCTTTGCCTTCAGAGGCGGAGGCCGTCGCAGGTACTATTCCCCTTCGATCTCCATCAAAATCTACGTACGAGGAGCAGAGAGAGGAGTATAGGAGTCGTACCTGGGGCGTGTCAGTCTTAGAGTCTGCCTCTGGGGCGACCTCTGATTCCGTCGTGGGGGTGAGACCCGACTGTCTGTCGGGGGCCTGCTGGGTTTGGCGGTGTCCCGACCCTTTCTTCGCTTCTCCTTTGGGCCCTTGAACTCGGTCAAGCACCGGTTGGAGGCTCCTTCGTCCGTGCGCATGTACTTGTACGCGCGCTCCAATAGTTTGGCATACATTCGGGGGAGGGTCTTGTCCGGGGAGTAAGTGAATCGGGATGCCCTTAGTCCCTGTTTCATGGCAGAGATGGCCATGTCCTCGTTGAGGTCCCGGACCTCAAGCGTGGCCGCGTTGAATCACGTCACGAAGTGTCGGAGCATCTCGTTTTCTCCCTGTTTAAGGAAAAAAGGCTGTCCGAGGTTCGCGGCGGCTTCCGGCTGGTGCTGAAGTGGGCCACGAAAGAATGCTCGACCTGTTTGAAGGAGTGGATACTTTTCGATCGAAGATCAGAGTACCAGATCCTGACAGCTTTACGGAGCGTGGCGGGGAAGCCGATGCAAAGGAGGGCGTCGGTTGCCCCTTGGATCGTCATGAGAGCTTTATAGCTCTCCAAGTGGTCGATTGGGTCGGTGGAGCCGTCGTAAGGCTCTACGTGCGGCATCTTGAACCGACTAGGGATCAGTTCGTCGAAGATAAGTCGGGAGAGAGGTTGGACGGTCTGGAAGTCGACGTCGTTCGAAGACTTCTGCCCATCCACCTGCAGCTGGGCAAGCCGATGGTCGATTTTCTCGAACCTGCGTTCGTAGTCGTCGATCCGTCGGTGCTGGGAGACCCCAGGAGTGGAGTCTCCAGAGGAGTCCGAGAGAGAGGCGGACGGTGTTCGCGGTCGCTTCTCCTTCCTTGCTCATTCCAGCTGGGAAGGAGAAGGCCGCCTAGATCGATGGGTGTCGCACCGTGGCCGTCCCTCCTCCTCTCGGTAGGAGCGCTGTGGTAGGTGCTCCTGCGGAGGTGACGGAGACCGATGCGGGCGCCGGTGGCTGCTTCTGGAGGGCATCGGACGTGCCGCCGGTTGCCCGACCGATGAAGGCGACAGCCGGATCAGTTGCTGCTGAAGGTTTTTGATCGCGTCTGTCAGCACGGTCATCTGCCATACGATCACCGCGATCTGCGCCTCCGTGGTCACCGCGGGATGCGGAGAGCTGGGTTCCGCTGTGGAGGGTGGAGGAGAGGCCTCTTCCCGACAGGAAGAGCGCCTCGTCGATCCAGTAACCCTCGATCGCTGAGCTCTTGTCTTTGTCATCTCAAATTTCGTGGGGGTTACAATCCTTGGTGCTGTCAATGAAGCACTAACTTGTCACTGGGCCGAGCCCCCTACCTGGCGTGCCAATCTGTTGCGGCCAATCCCCTCGTCGCCTGGTCGTCGGGAACAAGCGCCTGCAAAAGAAAGTCCGCACTGACCGGAGGCAGCTCCAGCAGGGACCCTCCAACGGTCAAGTCAGAGAGGAGACTAGGCAACAGTGAAAAGAAAACAAGGAGCTCAATGAGAGAGGGTGAGAGAGAGGGAGGGAGCAAGTCCAAAAGTTTCGAAGGGACCTCTAGCATTGTTGCCTTTCCCGATATATATAGTGGAGCGTGGTATGGCGCTGTCATTAATGGCGCAGACAATTGAAGAATTGTCAACTCACTGAGGACTGTCAGAGTCGCCGCAAGGGTGTCAAATCGCCGTGGGGCTGTCAAATAGCTAGGGTTGACCCATGCCTTAGGTGGGATAATGCCCCTAGGCGGCAGTGCCGCATGCTATTGTCAGGACTGACAGTTCCTGGCAGTCGTACGGCATCTGAAGGGGCCGACCGACCATAGGTCGGCGGTCAGTTGAGGGGCGCCGGGTGGAAATTTGGGGCCCCTCCGACAGTCAGTCGGGCACGTTGCAGGAGTCGGGCATCGGACTCTATAGTGCAATCGATCGGGAGTGAGGAAAAGGTCCATCCGACCGACATATCTTCGGTCGGTCGGTCGGTATCGGCAGCCGTCGGTTGGTATCGGCAGCCGTCGGTCGGTCGGTAATTGCAGAGTCGGACGTCGGTCATGTAGGCCCGATGATGAGTCGGCGGGAGTGAGGTCGGTCGGTATTTCCCAACAGATCTTTTAAGTGCGGTACATAACTGGATTGAGGTGATTACGAGTATGTTGCCGTTAATGCAGAGAAAACTATAGAATAATTGACTCCTTTTCTTAGAAAAGTTTAAGAAAAGACGGGCTAATGGAAGATGAGTGAAAAGATAGGTTGAATGCTATTGTCTTAAAATATTAGAGAATTAAGAAAAATAGCCTGGTCTTAAATTCATAAAGGTGGAAAAGATTAGGTCGAAGATGTAAGAGAACATGAAGCCCTAACCCTGAGCACTCTACAATAGGGGAGATTTTTTGACTCATATTTAGAAGAATCATGATAGTGCAGCTAATATATGTTTGGTTAGGGCACTATTAAATATTTCACAAATTTAGGGCACAAGAAACACAAATGTTGATGCCAATTAAAATAATCTAGGGTAAACAATTACAATAGTAAAAGGTGCCGCATGATGTGTGAATATCAAAAAAAAAAAAAAAAAAAAAAAAGGAACTAATATGCGCATATGTATAATATTCACACCTCTCATAAGCAAAACATAATGCACTAACGTCCTTTGATCCTTCTGAATCTCGACACCACATGTATCACATGATGGATATATATTTCCCTAGCACATCTTGTGCATTGCTGTTACCTAAGACCATGGGCAATAGTACCTGTTGCGGCCAATCCCCTCGTCGCCGAGAACGAGCACCTACAAAAGGGAAGTCCACACTGACCGGAGGCGGCTCCGGCGGGGACCCTCCGACGGTCAAGTCAGAGAGGTGACTGGGCAACAGTGAAATGAAGACAGAGAGCTCAATCGAGAGAGAGGGAGAGAGAGGAGCGAGCCTGTGGTTTCGAAGTCGAGGAGTAGAGAGATCCCTTGCACTGTTGCCTTCCCCGATTTATATAGTGGAGCACGGTATGGCGCCGTCATTAATGGCGCGGACAATTGAGGAATTGTCAACTCACTGTAGACTGTCAGAGTCACCGTGAAAGTGTCATGTCGCCGTGGGGCTGTCAAATCACTAGGGTTGACAATGCCCTCGGCGGGACAATGCCCCTAGGTGGTCGTGCCGCATGTTGCTGTCAGAACTGACAAGCTCTGGCGGCTGTACGGCGATCGGAGGAGTCGACCGACCCTAGGTCGGCGGCCAGCTGAGTGGCGTCGAGCCCCCTCGGTTGGTCGGCGAGTCTTACGTGAGTCGGCCAACAGACTTCCAGGTCCAGTCGGTCGGGAAAAGTATGTCCGACCGACACATCCTCAGTCGGTTGTGGGTCGTTAATTGACCGGTGATGGCGCCCGACGATCGGTCGGTCGGTCGGGTATGCCCGATTATAAGTCGGCGTGAGCGGGGTCGTCCGTCGGGGTCGTCCGTCGGAGTCGTCCGTCGATCGTCGGTCGGGGTCGTCCATCGGAGTCGTCCGTCGAGGTCGGCCGTCGGAGTCGTCCGTCAGGGACGGTCGGGGTCGTCCGTCGGAGTCGTCCATCGGGGTCGTCCGTCGGTCATCAGTCGGGGTCGGCCGTCGGTCGCCGTCGGAGTCGTCCGTCGGGGACGGTCGGGGTCGTCCGTCGGGGTCGTCCGTCGGTCGTCTGTCGGAGTCGTCTGTCGGGGTCGTCCGTCGGAGTCATCCGTCGGGGACGGTCGGGGTCGTCCGTCGGGGTCGTCCGTCGGAGTCGTCCGTCGATCGTCGGTCAGGGTCGTCCGTCGGAGTCGTCCGTCGGGGACGGTCGGGGTCTTCCGTCGGAGTCGTCCGTCGGGGTCGTCCGTCGGTCATCAGTCGGGGTCGGCCATCGGTCGGCCGTCGGAGTCATCCGTCGGGGACGGTCGGGGTCGTCCGTCGGAGTCGTCCGTCGGGGTCGTCCGTCGGTCGTCTGTCGGAGTCGTCCGTCGGGGACGGTCGGGGTCGTCCGTCGGGGACGGTCGGGGTTGTCCGTCGGGGTCGTCCGTCGGAGTCGTCCATCGATCGTCGGTCAGGGTCGTCCGTCGGAGTCATCCGTCGGGGACGGTCGGGGTCTTCCGTCGGAGTCGTCCGTCGGGGTCGTCCGTCGGTCGTCTGTCGGAGTCGTCCGTCGGGGACGGTCGGGGTCTTCCGTCGGAGTTGTCCGTCGGGGTCGTCCGTCGGTCGTCTGTCGGAGTCGTCCGTCGGGGACGGTCGGGGTCGTCCGTCGGAGTCGTCCGTCGGGGTCGTCTGTTAGAGTCGTCCGTCGATCGTCGGTCGGTATATCCCAACAGTTGCCCCCCCCACTCCTGAGTCCGATGTCGTGTTGGCTCGCATGAACACGTGGGTGACGGCTTCGGACGAAAGGAGTGGTTTTCCATCTCATCTTGCCCCGACTCTGGCGATCACATCAACGAACGATCCAATATCGGTCATCCCGACTGTAGGTCGAGCATGCACGTCGGGTCGGAGGTCGGCCAACCTCCGAACGTTGCTCGTCGACATGATCATTCCGCAGAATCTGATAGTCGAGTAGCGTCCGATGTATTCGGATAGGATAACGATGGCAAGTCGAATATCCATTGTCCAGCCCTTGGTCGGACGTATGCGTCGGAATGTATGATAAACGGTGGCAAGCCGAATATCCTTCGATCGGTTGTGACCAGATCGGTATGTCGCGAATGCGACTGCGGTCGTCTTGGCGTTTTGCCCTTCTTAGTCGAAGCTAAGTCGGCAAGTTAGCCAGCCGCATTAGTCGAAGCCCTTTGCCTTCAGAGGTGGGGGCCATCGTAGATATTCCGCCCCTTCGATCTCCGTCGTAGAATCCGATGTGTCCTCAACGATCGAGACGTAGATTGAGCCGTTGGTTCGGCGATTCGACGATCAGGCCGACGACGGAGTCGTAGATTCGACGATCGGCAATCGAGCGATGTTGGTCGGGGCCTTTTGCCTTCAGAGGCTGAGACCGTCGGTTTCGATGATCGATGATCGAGCCGTTGATTTGGCGATCGATGATCGAGTCATAATGGTCGGGGCCTTTTGCCTTCAGAGGCCGAGGCCGTCGGTTCGGTGATCGGTGATCGAGCCGTTGATTCGGCGATCGATGATCGGCCGTGTTGGTCGGGGCCTTTTACCTTCAAAGGCCGAGGCCGTCGGTCTCGACGATCGGTGATCGAGCCATTGATTCGATGATCGACGATCGGCCATGTTGGTCGGGGCCTTTTACCTTCAGAGGCCGAGGCCGTCGGTTTGGCGATCGATGATCGAGCCGTTGATTCGGCGATCGACGATCGGCCGTATTGGTCGGGGCCTTTTGCCTTCAGAGGCTGAGGCCGTCGGTTTCGGCGATCGGTGATCGAGCCATTGATTCGACGATCGATGATCGAGTCATGTTGGTCGGGTCCTTTTGCCTTCAGAGGTCGAGGCCGTCGGTTCGGCGATCGATGATCGAGTCATGTTGGTCGGGTCCTTTTGCCTTCAGAGGTCGAGGCCGTCGGTTCGGCGATCGATGATCGAGCCGTTGATTCGGCGATCGACGATCGGCCGTGTTGGTCGGGGCCTTTTGCCTTCAGAGGTCGAGGCCGTCGGTTCGACGATCGGTGATCGAGCCATTGATTCGGCGATCGACGATCAGTCGTGTTGGTCGGGGCCTTTTGCCTTCAGAGGTCGAGGCCGTCGGTTCGACGATCGGTGATCGAGCCATTGATTCGGCGATCGACGATCAGCCGTGTTGGTCGGGGCCTTTTGCCTTCAGAGGCCGAGGTCGTCGTAGATTCTCCGCTCCTTCGATCTCTATCAGGATCTGTGCACGAGGAGCGGGGAGAGGAGTGTAGGAGTCATACCTGCGATGCGTCGGTCTCGGACTCCATCGTCGGGGCAAGACCCGTCTATCGGTGGAGGGCCTGCTGGGTTCAGCATCGGCCCGACCTTTCTTCCATTTTTCTTTTCGGCCCGTGCCTTAAGTCAGGCGCCGGTCGGAAGCTCCTTCGTCCGCGCGCATGTACTTGTACGCGCGCTCCAGCAGTTCGGCGTATGTTCGGGGGAGGGTTTTGTCCAGGGAGTAGGTGAAACGGGACCCCCTTAGCCCCCTCTTCATGGTCGAGATAGCCATGTCTTCATTGAGGTCCCGAACCTCAAGTGTGGCCGCGTTGAATCGCATCACAAAGTATCGTAGAGTCTCATTTTCTCTCTGCTTGAGGGAGAAAAGACTGTCCGAGGTTCGTGGCGGCTTCCGACTGGCGCTGAAATGGACCACGAAGGAATGTTCGAGCTGTCCGAAGGAGTGGATACTTTCCGAATGAAGGTCGGAGTACCAGGCTCTGGCAGCTTTGCGGAGTGTGGTGGGGAAGCCGATGCAAAGAAGAGCGTCGGTTGCCCCATGAATTGTCATGAGAGCTTTGTAGCTCTCCAGGTGGTCGATTGGGTCGGTGGAGCCGTCGTAGGGCTCCACGTGCGGCATCTTGAACCGACTGGAGATCGGTTCGTCGAGAATGAGTCGAGAGAGAGGTTGGACGGTCTGGAAGTCGACGTCGTTTGAAGACTTCTGCCCGTCCACCTGCAACTGTGCAAGCCGACGGTCGATTTTCTCAAACCTACGTTCGTAGTCGTCCGTCTGTCGGTGCTGGGAGACCCCAGGAGTGGAGTCTCCGAAAGATTCCGAGAGTGAGGCGGACGGCGTTCGCGGTCGCTTCTCCTTCCTCGCTCGTTCCAGCGGGGAGGGAGAAGGCTCCTGGGACCGACGGGCATCGCACCGCAGCCGCCCCTCCTCCTCTCCATGGGAGCGCTGTGGCAGGCGCTCGCACGGAGGCGATGGAGATCGACGCGGGCGTCGGTGGCTGCTCCTGAAGGGCATCGGACGTGCCGCCGGTTGCCCGACCGGTGATGGCGGCAGCCGTGCCGGTTGTTGCTGGAGGCTTTTGATCACGTCCGTCAGCACGGTCATCTGCCGTACGATCGCCGCGATCTGCGCCTCCATGGTCACCGCGGGGTGCGGAGAGCTGGGTTCTACCGCGGAGGGTGGAGGGGAGGCCTCTTCCCGGCGGGAAGAGCGCCTCGTCGTTTCGGTGACTCTCGATCGTTGAGCTCTTGTCTTTGTCATTAGTGTCTACTAGGCCCCGCTACCTGATGCGCCAATCTGTTGCGGCCAATCCCCTCGTCGTCTGGTCGCCGGGAACGAGCACCTGCAAAAGGGAAGTCCACACTGATCGGAGGCGGCTCCGGCGGGGACCCTCCGACGGTCAAGTCAGAGAGGTGACTGGGCAACAGTGAAATGAAGACAGAGAGCTCAATCGAGAGAGAGGGAGAGAGAGGAGCGAGCCTGTGGTTTCGAAGTCGAGGAGTGGAGAGATCCCTTGCACTGTTGCCTTCCCCGATTTATATAGTAGAGCACGGTATGGCGCCGTCATTAATGGCGCGGACAATTGAGGAATTGTCAACTCACTATAGACTGTCAGAATCACCGTGAAAGTGTCATGTCGCCGTGGGGCTGTCAAATCACTAGGGTTGACAATGCCCTCGGCGGGACAATGCCCCTAGATGGTCGTGCCGCATGTTGCTGTCAGAACTGACAAGCTCTGGCGGCCGTACGGCGATCGGAGGAGCCGACCGACCCTAGGTCGGTGGCCAGCTGAGTGGCGTCGAGCCCCCTCGGTTGGTCGGCGAGTCTTACGTGAGTCGGCCAACAGACTTCCAGGTCCAGTCGGTCGGGAAAAGTATGCCCGACCGACACATCCTCAGTCGGTTGTGGGCCGTTAATTGGCCGGTGATGGCGCCCGACGATCGGTCGGTCGGTCGGTCGGGTATGTCCAATTATAAGTCGGCGTGAGCGGGGTCGTCCGTCGGGGTCGTCCGTCAGAGTCGTCCGTCGATCGTCGGTCGGGGTCGTCCGTCGGGGTCGGCTGTCGGTCGGCCGTCGGGGACGGTCGGGGTCGTCCGTCGGAGTCGTCCGTCGGGGTCGTCCGTCGGTCATCAGTCGGGGTCGGCCGTCGGAGTCGTCCGTCGGGGACGGTCGGGGTCGTCCGTCGGAGTCGTCCGTCGGGGTCGTCCGTCGGTCGTCTGTCGGAGTCGTCCGTCGGGGACGGTCGGGGTCGTCCGTCGGAGTCGTCCGTCGGGGACGGTCGGGGTCATCCGTCGGGGTCGTCCGTCGGAGTCGTCCGTCGATCGTCGGTCAGGGTCGTCCGTCGGGGACGGTCGGGGTCTTCCGTCGGGGTCGTCCGTCGGTCATCAGTCGGGGTCGGCCGTCGGAGTCGTCCGTCGGGGACGGTCGGGGTCGTCCGTCGGAGTCGTCCGTCGGGGTCGTCCGTCGGTCGTCTGTCGGAGTCGTCCGTCGGGGACGGTCGGGGTCGTCCGTCGGAGTCGTCCGTCGGGGATGGTCGGGGTCGTCCGTCGGAGTCGTCCGTCGATCGTCGGTCAGGGTCGTCCGTCGGAGTCGTCCGTCGGGGACGGTCGGGGTCTTCCGTCGGAGTCGTCCGTCGGGGTCGTCCGTCGATGTCGTCCGTCGGAGTCGTCCGTCGGGGACGGTCGGGGTTTTCCGTCGGAGTCGTCCGTCGGGGTCATCCGTCGGTCGTCTGTTGGAGTCGTCCGTCGGGGACGGTCGGGGTCGTCCGTCGGAGTCGTCCGTCGGGGTCGTCTGTCGGAGTCGTCCGTCGATCGTCGGTCGGTATATCCCAACAGTACCCTATTTTGCATACATTTGACAAGGATATAATGTAACTATTTGAGCTTAACCGATCAATCGTATAAGAAAGAGAGAACATTTAGTTTCCTAAAAGTTCCGATTGCTCGACCTGAAAACTTTTGTTGTTAATAAACAAGTTAAAATTACATATCTGATTTAGTTTCACTAGTAATTTGGACCACATATATGAAGACTGAAATGGAACATAATAATCATTGGATTAATTAAATAAGCAATTGATTTGAAGGAGATTCAAATTCATTGTCACCAGCATCTTAAGCTCATCTATCATATCAACTAACCACTTTCTTAGAGCACCATGATCTCTGATATGGGCATTAACTGAAGACTAATTTTGATTATTAAATTGCTGATTTTGCCAGATTTTGTTGATCGACATTTGACACGAAGAGGTGCAGAGAGTCTGCATGGTAGAACGCACTGGCATAGGATACCACTAGTTTAATCTGACTCCTACAGTTGCGAGTACCTTTCAGACACCATTATCCAAAACCGGGCGGTCGGAGTCGTCTCACTTGCAAGACCGGACCAGCTGACTTTGTTGCAATTTTTGCCGGTTCTTGCCGGCTAAAACCTTCAATCCTGGGTTCTGTTCCATTTTATTTTATCTTTTGGCAGTGAAACTGCGAAAGGTCAACTTCCTCCACCCATTCAACCACGACAACCTTGAATCTTGGACAGGTCGACATACCCAATTTTCCTTGTGACAAGGATATCATGGAAGCTAATGATGCATGGGCATGCCGTGATTCAAACTGCACCACAAATCTGTTGAGATACAACATGAACTGCTGGTTCTCTTATCTGGATATACTTGAGATGAACGGCACAACCGAACCACCATCTCATGCCACATATCTCATATGTATTGAAGGCTGTACAAGGGCATACTACTCGGAGGAGATCAATCATGCCAGTCGAGTACAGCAGACACACCAAGGAAAAAAAATCTCTCCCTCTCCCCCTCTCTATCTCTCTCATGCTGTGCCCAAAGATATCTCACGTTACACATTTCTAGGCTTGGAACTAGGTTTGGCTGTGTCTCTATCCGAGCCCAGCATAAAATTAGTTTTCAAACTTTGGATCTAACGCAGGCTTGAATATTTTTGAAAAATCTAGATCCGAGCTCGATTGAACTAGTCCGATTGACGAGGGTGATGTGGGCATTATAGTGGCCGAAGAGGATGCTAGTGGTGCAGATGGTCTCATGGATGTGACCATCACAGGATCCTCCATCGCTGCGGTAGAGGGCGACATGGGGGAGGCAATAGGTGATGGAGGTGAGGATAAAGAAGGAACAGACGGTGTGGAACAGTGGAATAGGTTGGTCGGCCTGGATGGGTGCTTGCATTGAGAGGGCTAGAGGAGAGTGATAGGGAAGGCAACACATATGGCGATGACACAGAGATAAGAGAAGCCACAAGCCTCGAGAGCATGGAGGTCGGGAGGAGGACCGTGGGAGGGGTGGAAAAAATGGAGGGCTACTCATGGTAGAGGAGGCCAGAGCAGATCCAGGAAAGATGAAACGGGCGAGGGCGGAGATGGCGGTGAGGAGAGGTGGCTTGACGGAGAGGAATAGGGTGCAGGAAGGGATTGTAGGGTGGGTAAAGGAGGCCGATGGATTCGAAGAAGAAATTAATTAAACTTGTCACGCTTCGAATCCAACGCTCAGATCGGATACGTGATGGCCGCATACTCTTTAGAGCAAGCCCTAAAAAATATGTAAGGTCAAAAGTAATTCATTACCACCTCAACATCTATAATATATGATTCCAATAATAATTAGTAAAACTTATATAATTACAAATAAAATTTTTTTCAATCATCTGATCATGTATCATGATACTCTATCTATACATCTGCTCACCAGCAAATCCAAACCATAGCCAACCATGAGCATCCTGTAACTCTGAGAAGAAAAGAAAAATAAAGGGGTGCGAGCTTTACAGCCCAATAAGAATTTTCATATCACATCAATATTATAATATAATATAAAAATAAGGATAAACAATAAAATATGAAATCCTATGTTCAATATCCAGAATACTACAAATATCTATAAATTATCTGCCTTGTCAAAAAAAATGCATCATCATATGTTAACAGATAAAACATTTTTGTTCAACAATTGTTTCATGTCTTATCTTTCATTTCTCTTTTCATAATCACATGATTTTTAACCTTTTCTTTCTGGCTCTAGACTAATCAAGTCTATACTTCAGTCACCATCCGAACAAATTTTCACTCAAAAGCCTTTCAAGGCTATCCCAGGATGAGCTCCTGACCGGCTGTCTCATGTATGAAAGCCCGTGGGGGCAGTCTCAGGTATAAGCTCCTGACGGACTATCCCAGGCATGAGCTCCTGGCCGATTGATCCACATATAAACCAATAGGAGCTGTCCCAGGCATAAGCTCCTGACGGACTGTCCCAAGCATAAGCTCCTGACAGTCTGTTCCACATGACAAGACTAGTCTAAACCATATCTCTTTTTCATTTAATCATTATATGTTGATTTCACTAAATCAATTTCGATTTACACTGTGATCAAATTAGATATGTCATATCTATATAATCAGGCCATCAATCACTGATATATATATATATATATATATATATATATATATAAACATAATATACTCATGCTCAAAAATCATATAAGCAAATAACAGTGTTTCGGATATAGCAAATTTATCGATCTCAAATCTAACGATGCAAAACCAATGATGCAAGACTAACGGTAAAATAGCATATATAATAGTGAGCATGTACAGAGATTCTTATCTTTATCGATGACTGATCTAAATATAAAAATTAATGAGCTTCTCAATCTACGTATCCGAAATCAAAATATTTTACTCCATATCTTCTTGTACAATAATTATATTTCTACATGATCAAGGTTAAATATAAAAATCATAATATGGAGAAATTACAGATGAATGATCTTAATAATATAAATCCAGAACCTCTCCTAGGATTAGTCAAAATTGAGATTTGTCTAAGTATCTAGACCCTCCATTGGTCCATAAGACTTCTAGAGAGAGAAAATCTATGAAGAGAGAGAAAATTTTAGAGAGAGAAAGTAGAGAGAGTCTTCATATCCTTCAGATGAGGTAATCATGATCGAAATTATCAGAGATCATATCAGAGTGATTCAATATGGATTAACTATGAATAGATGTTATAAATTTCAAATAAGGATCGGATTGAGATCCAACCTACTGTACGAATTTTAAAGTAATTTCAGGTCATCTTATTTTCATCTCAAATTTGTCCTAGAGTCTGTGATGCAATTAAAGAGAGAGTAGAAAGATCTTAGAGAGAGAAACTTTTAGAGAGAGAAAGTAAAGAGAAAATCTATAGAGAGAAAGTGGAGAGAGAAGGCAGAGAGAGGAGAGAGAAAAGAGAGAGAAAGGAGGGAGAGGAGAGAGAAAAAATTCTCTCATTCTTTTTTTTTTCTTTCTCTTTTTCTCTTTCTTTTTTTTTCTTCTTCTTCTTTCTTTCTTTTTCTTTTCTTCTTTCTCTTCCTGGCCGAACAGAGGATGGACCAAGGAGAACTCAGTGGCTTGGCTCCGATGAGGGGCGGTGGCTTGGCCGGATGTCCGACAGTGACGGTCGATGGTGGCGAGGCAAGGGATGGGCGACGACAAGGTTCGATCGACAAGAAATTAAGAAAAATTAAAAAAATAGGGTACCATCATTTTTTTTAATTTTTCGATCATTGGCCGATCATCGACGGTCAATACCTTCAGGAAAGAGAGATAAAGGGACGAAGATCCTATCCTAGGGGTGAGACGCCGCAATCGATGATGTCGGTGGCTGGAAAAGAAAGGAAGGTGGCCTGGCCGAATAGGGGTTCATCATTTTCATAGATTTTCTGACGATCTCGATGGCCGGTGAGGATCTAAAGCCATGGAGAGAAAAGAAAGAGGGTGAGGAAGAAAAATTAGAGCCTTATCTGAGCTCTGGTGGCATCTCCGACCTTCGATTTTCGATGAACACAAAAAGAGAAGGCCGTGGCTTTCAACGGAGAAAAGAGAAGGAATCTAGCTCGAATATCGCCGGTGGAGGGTCTTGAGGGAGGAGGAGGCCTGTTTATAAAGAGCTCTAGGCCTCGATAGTTCTAGGACTTCCATTCCGTTCAAGATTCATCGAAGAAGAAGACTCCTATCGAGAGTCTTCTTCTCGTTCTCTCTCTCTCTATATATATATATATATTTGTATGGATTTTGGGCTTCTAAATCTTTAGGCCTGGTCCAAGGCCCAAATGAATTACTTTTGGCCTTGCATGTTCTTTAGAGCTTGCTCTAAGGAGGGTGCGGCCATCATGTATCCGAATCGATTGTTGGGTTTGGGGCGTGAAAGAGTGGTATCAGAGCCTAGGTTATGATCATTTGGGAACTAGGATATAAGTGATTAGGATATGATAGAGTAATATCAGAGCTTAGATTTAAGATCACTAAGATTATGAAGTGATATCAAAATTTTATATATGATCAATAGGATGTGATAGAGTGATATTAGAGAATATGATTTATGTGGTATCAAAACTAAGGTCACTAGGGATTGTGATATAAGTGATATCAAAATTTTGAGATTATAATCAATAGAGTATAATATATAACATTAAAGTTTAAGGTTATGATCATTAAGGATGTGACAGAATGATATTAGAGTTTATGATATAATCACTAGAGAATATGATTTAAGTAGTATTTGAGCTTAAGGTTATAATTATTTAGGATTGTGACTTTAGTGATATTTGAACTTGAGGTTATGATTATGAGAAACATGATAGGCATAAAAAAAAAGATTCAATATTTAGATTTCGAATCAACAGATATTATGATGAAATTTATGCATAAGCGGTATATGATGTCTATAATAAAATTGATGAGTTATATCTTAGATTTCAATTAGTAGGGTTGACCTAAGTATGAGAAGTGTTAATCCTGAAATAAAGAGGGAGATATTGATGTGTTGTGTTGAGTATACTCGACGATTTTGAAATGCTAAACTTATATGGTTGAAGATCATGATAATTTTTTTAATTTCGATGATAATTGTCTGAGCATTATAAATTTTGGACTTATCAAAAGAAAGTTAATTAGGATATGGTCTAAAAAGAAATTACATCATATGAGAGAGAAATATTTTTGAGCATTGAACCTATAAGAGGTCATATATGAAACTCAATTTTAAATGAAAAATATACTTGAATTTTATTATGAGAATATAAGATACACATCTTGATGAAATCTTTGGTTATTCAAAATATCATATTTGGATGTGATTTTTTTGATCTTTCAAGTTACATTGAATTTCAAGTCAAAAGTTTACTTTTCTAAGTGGATCTAGGATATTTTGATATTGTGTTAAATTAAATACGAAGAATTAATTTTGTTAGAATATGATATATACGTTATGATGAAATCTTTAATAATTCATATTACCATTTTTGGATTAGATTCCTTAATTTTTTTTATGATTGTTGAAGATGGTGAACTGTATTAATTATTCAAGTTAAAGTTTGGATTTCTGAATTGAATTAAGATATCTTGCTAGTGTTAAATTTTGAATGTCTTATACAAGGGATAAGATTTTGTATGGATTTATCGATTAATATTAAGGGTTGTGATGAAGAGAGCTCTATAAGAAATAACTAAGTTGATTCTACTTACAAAGATGTGACTTAAGTTCTTCTAGCTTCTTCAAGTTGGAGTTAATTCTTTTACAAAAAAATATTGGTTTGAAAATTGTCTAAATGATTGTAAGATAAATCTAAGGTTAACTCTAATTAATTCTAGATATATTGGATTTTTGAGGAGTGATGAAGCTTATACAATGATTTCAAACATAGAAAGTGGATTGCTTGATTGATTTCCTGCACCTCTAGTTTCTTTTCTGGCTGATGATGCCAAAAAGGATAAGGTGTGGGGTCCATTGATATCTTGATTTGATTATTTTGCTTTTAGATGGACTCTGATTTTGATGCAAGATCTGATGACTCCGGATGACAAACCCTGTTGAATCGGACTTAACCAATTTCACTTAATTTGACCTTTAAAACATGGTTAAGCCCAATTAGGTGTGACCTGGCTCAATTACCTGTAATTGATATAAAACATATCAGGTTCTTATATTTATTTAGTTAATTATTATACCAATTTTATCAAAATCATTAAAAACTAATAATAATAATTACTATAAAAATGCAATACATCATGGATCAAGATTTAATTTTAATGTGCTATGCCCAAGAAGTAATAAAGACAAAGAAACTTAAAGTTTTGCTCTAAGATTTATATAAAAATTTAAAAGTTGGATCTACCTTGGATTGATCTAACATACAAGAATATTCTTATTTTTTGATAAACCTATATAATTTGGTAAATTAATATCAGAGTGCGTAGCAAAAGCGTGGTGGTTTAAATTGATTAAAAATATTAATTCTTTAAATCAAAAAATATCATGAAATATATTAATTATAAATAAGAAAGAATTTTATTGATAATGAAAAGATATTACAGATCTTGATTTAATCAGATTATAACTGAGTAATTTTTGCTAGTAGGTTATTTCATTACAGATAATACCAAAAAGAACCCTAGACATTTTAAGTATATTGTTAATAGCTTGATAGTTCTATTATTAGTCCAAAATATTACAGTTCTTCGAAAAAAATTGAGAAATCAATAAGAAGGGATGAGTTTGAGATTTCAAATAATTTTTGTTATAATAAGATCATGAGAAATAAATAGTAAATAAGACATTATTAGAAGCATAAAAATAACATGATGCATGTATATATATATATATATTTAGAATATATCTCAAATAATATAACTTAATTTCGAAGATGAAATTATTTGAAGAAGAAGAGAATGTGACATCCGACCCATTTGGGCCTTGGACCAGGCTTAAAAATCTAGAAGCCCAAAGCCCATATATATATATATATATATATATATATATATATATATATATATATAATGGGAAGAAGACTCCCGATAGGAGTCTTCTTCTCTGATGAATTTCGAACAAAATGGAAGTCCTAGGACCACCGAGGCCTAGGGCTCTCTATAAATAGGCCTCTCCCTCCCTCAAGACCCTCTATCGATGATATTCGAGCTAGATTCCTCCTCTTTTCTTCATTGAAAGTCGTGATCTCTTCTTTTTGTGTTCATCGAAAATCGAAGGTCGGAGATGCCATCGGAGCTCAGGTAAGGCTTCAATTTTTCTTTCTCATCCTCTTTCTTTTCTCTCCATGGCTTTAGACCCTCATCGACCATCGGGATCGATAGAAAATCCATGAAAAAGGTGAACTCCTGTTCAGTCGGGCCACCTTCCTTTCTTTTCTGGCCACCAGCGCCGTCGGTTGCGGCGTCTCACCCCTAGGATAGGACCTTTGTCCCTTTATCTCTCTTTTCTAAAGGTATTGACTGTCGATGACTGGCCAATAACCAAAAAATAAAAGAAAAATGGTGGTACCCTATTTTTTTGAATTTTTTTTTTATTTCTTGCCGGTCGAACCTTACCGCCGGCCATCCCTTGCCTCACCGCCGTCGACCATCGCTGTCGGACATCCGACCAAGCCTCCACCCCTCACTGGAGCCAAGCCACCGAGTTTCCCTTGGTCCATCCTCTGTTCAGTCGGGAAGAGAAAGAAGAAAAGAAAAAGAAAAAAAGAAGAAGAAGAAAAGAAAAAAAAGAAAGAGAAAAAGAAAAAGAAAAAGAGAAAAAGAAAAAGAGAAAAAAAAGAATGAGAGAATTTTTTCTTTCCTCTTTTTCTTTTCTCTCTTTTTTCTCTCTCCTCTCTCTGCCTTCTCTCTCCACTTTCTCTCTATAGATTCTCTCTTTACTTTCTTTCTCTAAAATTTTCTCTCTTTAGGGTCATTCTACTCTCTCTCTAATTGCATCACAGACTCTAGGATAAATTTGAGAGGAAAATAAGATGATCTAGAATCACTTTGAAATTTATGCAGTAGGTTAGATCCCAGTCCGACCCTTATTTGGAATTTATAACATCTACTCAGTTAATCTATATTGAATCACTCTGATATGATCTTTGATAATCTCGATCATGATTACCTCATCTGAAGGATACGAAGACTCTCTCTCCACTTTCTCTCTATTTTTTCTCTGTAAAATTTTTTCTTTCTAGAATTTTTTTTTTCTCTTCATGGATTTTCTCTCTCTAGAAGTCTTGTGGACCAATGAAGGGTCTAGATACTTAGACAAATCTCAATTTTGACTAATACTAGGAGAGGTTCTGAATTTATATTATTAGGATCATTCATCTGTAATTTCTCAATATTATGATTTTTATATTTAACCCTGATCATGTAGAGATGTAATTATTGTACAAGAAGATATGGAGCAAAATATCTTGATTTCGGATATGTAGATTGAGGAACTCATCAATTTTTGTATTTAGATTAGTCATTGATAAACGTAAGAATTTCTGTACATGATCACTATTATATATGCTATTTTACCATTGAACTTGCATCATTGATTTTGCATCGTTGGATTTGAGATCGATGAATTTGCTATATCCGAAACACTGTTATTTGCTTATATGATTCTTGAGCATGAGTATATTATGTTTATATATATATATCAGTAATTGATGGCATGATTATATGGATATTACATATCTAATTTGATCACAGTGTAAATTGAAATTGATTTGGTGAAATCAACATATAATGATTAAATGAAAAAGAGATAATAGTTTGGACTAGCCTTGTCACATGGAATAGCTTGTCAGGAGTTTATGCTTGGGACAGCCTGTCAAGAGCTTATATCTGGGACAGCCCTCACTGGCTTATATATGGATCAGCCTGCCAGGAGCTCATGTCTGGGACAGTTCGTCAGGAGCTTATACCTGGGATAGCCCCCCACGAACTTTCGTACGTGGGACAGCCGGCCAAGAGCTCATCTTGGGACAGCCTTGAAAGGCTTTTGAGTGAAAATTTGTTCGGATGGTAATTGAAGTATAGACTTGGTTAGTCTAGAGCCGAAAGAAAAGGTTAAAAATTATTTAATTATTAAAAGAGAAAAGAAAGATAAGACATGAAATAATTATTGAACAAAAGTGTTTCACCTATTAACACATGATAATGCATTTCTTTTGACAAGACGGATAATTTATAGATGTTTGCAGTATTCTAGATATTGAACATAAAATTTTATATTTTATCTCTTATCTTTATTTTTAAATTATATTATTATATTGATGTGATATGAAAATTCTTACTGGGCTGTAAAGCTCACATCCTTTCATTTTTCTTTTCTTCTCAGAGTTACAGGATGCTCATGGTTGGCTATGGTTTGGATTTGCGGATGAGCAGATGTATAGATAGAGTGTCATGATACCTGATCAGAAGATTGAAAAATTTTTTATTTATAATTATATAAATTTTACTAATTATTATTGAAATCAGATATTATGGATGTTGAGATTGTAATGAATTACTTTTGGTCTTGCATATTCTTTAGGGCTTGCTCTAAAGAGTATGCGGCCATCACGTATCCGACTTGGATGTTGGGTTCAGGATGTGACAAAACTCATCAACAAATTAAATCAAGAAGAGAATGAGCAAAGATGGGAATGGATCTGAGAAGTACCTAATGAAAATACTAGAAAGAATCCTTAGAAAGGCCTCTGTAGCGCAACAATGTACGAGAGGTTGATCCAAAGAGGAGAAATCCAGCTTCTTCCAGTGAATGGGCTATACAAGAGTAAATTAGGCTTCATTATGGGCCATGAATGGGCTCGCACTTGGGCCAAGCTTAAATCTAGCCTAAAAGGCTAAGAGAAATTCTCTGTGCACCACCCGCGGTGTAAAAAATTTGACGTGGAGCACATCGCTTCATTATATTGGACCACAAAGCCATTGTTTTTCAATATATATTTAATATCTATAATTCTATTTTTTCATTTAAAATTTTAAATGACGAAAATACTCCTTTCCTTCCGAAAAAATTATGACATCTTGTACTGATATTATGACATTTTGCGTTGAAATTATGACTTTCTGCACAAGATGTCATAATTTTTTCACAAGATATCATAAAGAAAGAATGGCATTTTCATCATTGAAAATTTGACAAGAAGGGATATTTTTCAATGATGAAAATGCCCTTCCCTCTTTATGACATCCTATGAAAAAATTATGACATCCTGTACAGAAAGTTATAATTTCAATGCAGGATGCTATAATATCAGCACAGGATATCATAATTTTTTTGAAAGAAAAGAGATATTTTCGTCATTCAAAATTTTAAACGAAAAAATAAAACTGCGGATATTAAATGCGCATTGAAAAACAGTGACCACGTAGTCTAATAAGATGAAGCGGTGCACTCCACATCAGATTTTCTATACCACGGGCGGTGCACAAAGAATTTTGCAAAGGCTAAATCTGATCTAAATTTATTTAGGCCTAGACCAAAGCCGACCCAATGGGCCTTGAGCCAACTAGAGCCCAAGTCTAACCCTACACGCCACTTTCTCCTTTTATAACTCCTATTGATGGCTCATTTGGTTTGTTAAAAGAATTTTTTTTTATTGAAATATTTTTTTAAAAAATTGATTTCTAAGAATATGATGCTTGAAAAGGTGGTTTTGGTATATTTGGTTGACCATAGAAAAATAAACTATTACAAGATGGCTTATATTTGGTTAAACATCTATTTTTTAAAAAAATTATGTAAAATATCCATTATGTCCTTAGTAAAAGAAAAGATCTTAGCTCATTTTATTTTGAATTTTGCTACAGTACTTCAAAAGATATTTTAATCTTTTTATTTTTTATTTGTTTCTGATCGTTGGATTAGATATGGACCATTTAGATTTTAACTGGATGAAGGGCTTATGTGCATAGCTGGTGCAGTAAATATTTCAAAACTTAAGATTATTTCGATATTGTAAAGGATGATATTTTTTTTTTCAAAATCCTTGGCTACCACCTCGGAAGGTGGGGGAGTTGGGAAGGACGATGGCGGAGGATCTGACGGGCTGAGGCGCACTGATCAGGGCATCATGAACGAACGATAGAGCATTGATGGGCAGAGGACCCGCTAGGGGGTGACAGGGGTGTCGTGGGTGAGGGAGGGGGGCACGGTGGTGGAGCCATGCAGACGAGGGAGCATCAGCAAGTGGAGGACCCATGAGTAGGTGGTGGAGAAGAAGAAAGAAGAGAGGTGGTGTAGTAGAGAAGAAAAAAGAAGAGAGGGGGGTGCACCAGAGAAGAAGAAAGAAGAGAGATGGGGGTTTGCAGTGGAGAGGAAGAAAGAAGAGAAAGGGGGCTGTGGCAGAGAGCAAGAAATAAGAGAGGGTTGGGGGTGCAGTGGGGAAGAAGAAAGAAGGAGCCACAGGAAGGCAACGCGGTTGTGAGAGGGGTGGCACAAGCGCCAGTTGGGAGGAGGGGAGAGAAGACCATGGTGTGGGATGGCATGAGTGTCGGTAGGGAAGAGAGGGAGATCGTCGGAAAGGGAGGGGAGATGGGAGGGAAGACCATAGGGTGAGGCGGAACGAGCGCCAGGAGGAAGGGGGAAAGACCGCTAGGGAGAGGGGTGGGGGCGGCACGGGGTGGGGCGAATGGAAGAGAAAAGAAAAAAGATATCTAAAATATATTTTATAATAAAATATTATAAAGAAATACTGTAATAAAATCCTTTCATGCATTTTTTGATGGCTTTCAGGATATTTTTGAAAAAATAAAAGACTACAATTTTCAACTCATATGAAAGTAAAAAATTCATAACCACATGAACTTTTTTCTCTCTTAAAATATAAAAAATTTATTTCTATAGAAATGTTACCTTTCAATCTCTCTTTTTCCAAAGTTCTAATCAAATAAGAGAGATTTTTTTTTTTTCCAAATCCATACTTCATTTTTTTTTCCACGGATGAGTTCTAAAACATAAAATCTAACTACAAAATAAAATAGAATCCTACTAGGATTAGGCTTGGATTTATGGTGCTCAAAGCTCCTCTTCAGCTAAATTAGTTAGAGTTCCTAGGCAGGCCGGGTAGACTACCAAACACAAACTCCTTTTTCTTTTTTTTTTGCGGCTAAGTCGCCAGAAGTTGTATTAAGATAAAATTAGATCTGTTTACACGAGCAGTACACAAACACAAACAAACAAGAATATGAAAAAAAAAAATAAGTACAAACTTGTACAAAGTAGGAGGGGGACCTGCAGCCACATGATAAGTCAGGATGCAGCTTCAGAAAATAGTGACAGGTGCTGGGCGTGGCTATGATGGTGGTAATAATTAGCTGCAGTTGGGACGACCATTGCTTGAAATAGATACAGAGTGTGTCTGCCACTGGAAGGAGCAGCTGTGAAGAGACTGCAGCAGCATTGGAGCAGACCATTTGCAAATGTAACCGTATATGAGTAGGTAAGACGCAGGCACGGAGCTCTCCAAAGAAAGAAAATCAAACATGTACCTAAATGTTCCAATGGACATCAGACCAATTACAGTTTCAAGGTCCAACGTGACGAGCAACAAATGCCACAAGGGTGCATCTCCTATCAAATCCCTATTTGAAATCTAGACATTAGAGTGGTTATCTTACTCTGTCAAGGTTGGCAGCAATCTTTTTCTAAGAATCTAGAAACACATGCAAAATCACACGAGGAGACAAAATCACAAAGAAAAAAAAAAAAGAGAGGCATGAATTAAACTTATTCTCGATCTGATAATGATTGCCTCTTATCAAAAAAAAAGAAAGAAAGAAAGATATTATAATGATTGCCAGCTCCTAAGATAAAAGAACGAAATGTGCTTCCTTCGATCACCGACGTAAGATGTTTACAGCACATCATGAATGATGAGGGAAAGAAAAACTTTAATTCTTTTCTCAGTAGTCCCATGCCCTCCCCTCCAGCTCACATGACCTGTCTCAACTCGACCGATTCCAGCGTGGCATCGGAAGATTCCCTGAACTGACCTGTCGACGACCGGTAGCCCGCGCACATCCGCCGGACCGGCGAGCCCAGCGCCGCATCCACCATCACCTCCGACCAACGTCCTCTCATCGCTCCGTTCAACCTCGCGATGAATCCTTGCCGCCGCCCCTCGCAGTGCCGCAAGAATTCCCCCGACCAGCACGTTCCATCGGTTTCCTGGGAAACTTCATTGGTGATTACCTGAGTAGGTGAAGCGAAGCCGGCAATCATGGCGAGGTAGTCCACCATGGCTTCCAGGAGTGGCTCCGGTGCCGTGCCGCCCCCGTCCCAAAGCCAGACACGGGCCATGCCCCGCTGCACCGCCGAGGCCAAAGCTGCGTTCGTGTCAGGCATCGACATGAGGCTTGGGCTCAAGTCGATAATAAAGTCGGCGGGGCCAACGCCGGAGGTAACCGACACGGTGGTGGTGAGATTGTGGCTGGCCATGCGGAGGGTGACGCGGTCGACCGGCTTTCGGGGATAAAGATTGTTCGGATAGAGGGCACGCTCGACGAGTTGACCGGCATGGTGGACTATTCGGGCAGCTCTACCGTTGGAGACGAACATAAGGTTGAAACGGTGGCCGGCGTGAGATCCGGCGGCAGCCTTGACGATGGAGATTTGGAAGCCTTTCGAGGCTTCATAGTTCGCCCAGAGAGAGATGGCAGCAACGGCGATGATCGTCGATAGACGGATAACGATGGTTGTAGTGCTGGAGAGTGAGGAGAGAGAGGAGGTTTCCTCCATGTCATCAGTGGTGGTGGTGGTGGAGGAGGAGGGATTATGGAGGAGAGGCTCTTCCATGGTCGTTGACACACCTTAAAGATGGGAAAGCGGGAGGATATGTGATAAAGGAGAATGTTGGGTATTTTAAAGAATAACGATTGGGCTAGAGCATCAACCTCGCTTAGAGAGCTGGAGATCGCTTGTGACCTCTCCTCTGGGATTTCTATTTTGGAGGTCAGGTAGCGCGTGGTTTGGTGCCTGAAAGACCTGGATGAGAGTTGGAAGTCCCTGAGTAATGAATTTGCGTTTGGCTGATCATGGAAGCGACGTAAGGTAAGGTAGAACATGGGATGTGATGTATGTCGCCTACCATTTATGCAATCAAATATTTATCCTTTGATTCGATATAAGAAAGTAATTAAAGGCAAGAGGTCGGATCCTTACCATTCTACCAAAGAATTTATAACTTGTTTGTAGAAATTTATGGCAAGCCATGTCAGGCCTTCGATATCTATAAATTACTGCATACGAAAATAAAGGCTGCTGCTAATTTGTTGGCTGGCTGGTACAATGAATGTGTGGGTCTCGTAATTGAGTGCTCCCCTTTATTTTGAGTTTTTTTTTATTTTGATAAAATAGTTTTATTATACCAATTTTAAGTAAATACAACTTTATGAATCAGAAAAGAAAAATCTAGAAGCTCAGGTGGAATGTCGTCAATCGCGGACATCCATAATATTAACTTGGCATAATTAGCTATGTATGGTGCTATCTAATCTATAATACTTTGAATATCATTAATATCGTTCCAGTTTTCACAACTTGCTTGTTCATATGATGCTACGGGTTTGTTGCTATATCCTTGCAGTCCTTAATTTTCCTTCTCGAAGCCCCTCATCTGCATCAAGAAAGAGACGGCTCTCCAAAGCTCATAGCATTTCAGCCTAATACAACAGAGGCGGCCATTATACTAATTGTCAAGGCCATGTATGGTAGCAGAGAGGATCCCCTTGGAAAATACAGGGACGCGCTCGTTACTAATTACTGATTAGACAACTTCATAATCAACAAAGTTCTTAAGTTACACCAATTCCGCCTCACCACATGGCAAAAAATTTGCAGCATCATCACCAGTCCTACGGATAACATTTTTTTTTTTTTGGGAGGTAAGACTACGGATAACATCTTTATCCTTACCCTTGACTACCCTCATCTTTGATGATCAGATTTCTTTGACCGTTCTCTCATGATTTGGATCCCGTATAATTATACCCGTTTTTTTTAATAAAATAATACTGTTTTATTGAGAGAAAGTTGAGAACGTTGCGCAACACCTGTTAGACGTGCATGAGTTGGAATTCTAGACCCTTATCATCTTTCCTTATTCAGATCTTTCCGTGCAAATTAGAGGTTTTTAAATAAAGAAAGCGCCAAAACTAGATGAGCTGGTAAAAGTCACTTGATGTAGGAAAAAATTAAAATCCAGCGGGTAAAGTCTCTTAGTGTGGATACTAAGTTATCTAAATTCGCAAAAATGATGAAATATTATTGAACAAAAAAATAATTATTTTTTTTAGATATTGGTTATGTATACGATATGAACTCTGTGTTTGGTTGGGATCATGAAAAGATAGATGGATAAAGATGGAAGGATGGATATGGCTTTCATCCACTGTCTGGTTCAAAAAGTTGCAGGAAAGATAGATGAAAATGAAAGGATTGTCCATTCGATCCATCAATTTGCATTCTTTCATATTGGAAGAATGTAAGGAAGGATGAATGAAGCATTGATGAATGGATTTTGCATTGACAAAATTACTCCTCATTAATTTTTTTGACAAAATTATAATATTTTTATTTTTTCATTCATATTATTTATATATAATTTTTTATATGTACTATTAACCATATACTATCAAATTTTATTACTGATTATTTTAATTTTAGTATATAATTATGATAATTATAATTAAATAATTAGAATTATCTTCTATATCTCTATTTTTATTTACTATTTTTTAGTTAACTATTTGTATAATATTAATTAACTATTTAAATTACATTATAAATTAATTAGTTATTTATATAAGTAATATATATAATTAATTTATTAATAATTAATTTATTAAATTATTTATTAAATTAAACTAAATTAAAATTAAATATTTATATAATTGTATAGTATAATTTGTTTACTTCTTTAGTACAAATAAGTATAATAAATTGATAATAGTAATATTTTTATCAAAGGGTTTGTTTGGTTGGGGTGTATCGGAGGTAATCTAACGATTCTTAAAAATCATTTATTTAAAAAATTGATTGTAGAGGAAAATAATTTTTACTATATTTGATTAGTAGAAAAATTACTCTAGAAAATAATACTGTAAACAAATTATTGTGTTTGATTGGAGATAATCCCATATGAGAATATGATAAAATTTATAAATATATCTTTTAATATAAAATATTTTTTTAATATCATGCTAGTATTGTCATCTCCATCAATTTTAATATAATTATTATAATTACAAAGCATTTTGTATAATGTCATCTTCATCTTAATTTTTTTGTAGAAGCTCTTTGTTAAATAAATTTAATAAGATATTAGAACAAATTCAATGATTATATATATAACTTTATTAAGGTATTTTTGTAAGTATTGATTATCACTACTCAAAAATTTATCAAATACCAATATTTTCATAGTATTTATTTTACTTTCTCCCTCTGAAAAATAAACACGGGATCCATCAATTTTTTTATCATCTCTCTCTTCTATTTTTTATATCAAATATGGTAATATGACATGGGATTCATTTTCCATGTCAGATTATCCCCAACCAAATAGTCTCAAAGTGTAATCTTGTAAAAATATCATATAAATATTATCCATCCTCTCATTCATTTCTCTTATACTAAATAGAGGAGAGAATCATTTCCATCCATTCATCCTTCATTCACCAAACATATAAAAGGATGGTTGGAAGATCTATTTATCCTTTTTCTCATTCATTCATCCTCCTCCATCCATTCTTCTTTCAATTCATCTTTTTTACCAAATAGAGAATAAGTTTTTCTTTGGCTATTGCGCACTGGTTAAGTATCCAGAGCTACTCAATATATTTATACAGTGGCAACTGTAGCTTTTCTTGGTCAAATCTCTTGATATTGGATTGATTTACCTGTTCTATGAAAAAGAAACTATGTACACTGTCCAATTTAAAATCAATAAAATTAATGCTTACACTTTATAATCTCTGGAATGCATGATTTTTTATAAATTCGTGAAAGGGAGATATAAAACATAATTGATGAAATTATATATTTTTCTATGATCTAAGAAAACAAGTTAAGGGGCCCAGCAGCTCTAGCATCGCTCTTACTCTCTAGTTAAGAGGAGTCTTATGGTTCGATCCCTAGTGGTGGCATGCTACCATGTGTAGTAGTCCATTGAGAGAGAGTGTACATCAACAAACCAATGAGATAATTAGGTTAGAATCATCCATATTTTCTCCATTTGCACTAAACACTAGCTTCTAGGATTGTTATCAAGACATTTAAAATCATGATCAGCCTAAAAAAGATTCATGCAACTTTTCAAGTTTGCTAGATCAAACTGAGTTAATGTAGCGTCGTCTCAATTTGATCTCTTCATATATCATATTAGATTATGAATATGATTTTCATGATTTCAACTTGATTTGATACATATACCCAATAGCTTACATAATACACAGTATGAAATTTACCCTTATATTTCTTTTTTGAATAAAAATTGTTTATTATAGGTTGAAGCCAAGTGCCAGTAGATTTTTTCTGAAGGTACCGGTGGAAATTTACATGCAAATGCACAAGCGTTTTGTTGCTCTTAATTTTTCAAGAAAGTGAAAAATGTAATATAAAAAATCCTAAATCATATTTAATGAAAATAAAACTCACAAGTAAGTGGGAAAAAAATATAGGAACAAACATGTATTGAGATTCATATTTACTATTTGGCCAATTTCCAGAAAAATACAAATCTACGGATTGATAGTTATATGTATTGCCAAATTGATCAAGTTGATTGGATAGATGGAATAAAATATGAATATTAAGAAAAAACTGCTATGGGGAAATATTAAACATGTAGAGAAACTACATCAAATAGATTGATTACAAATAAGAAATATAATTTAGCACAATGATAAGTCTTCTTTAGATCAAAATGGCAGTCATGCTAGAGAATGGAATAAATTGATTAGGTTGGATGCAAAATCATCTCGATGCTTGATCGATCTCCTCGAAGGTGGAATGGGATATAAAGTTGAAGAACTTTAGACCTAGTGATGGATACAGAATCTTCTTATTTTCGTGTATGAAAGAGGTGTAGAATCCTTGTCTAATATCTAGATGGTCAAATATCTATATGCGTATAACATAAAAAAAAAAAAAAAAGTCAATACCTATCATGTGAGAGTATGAATGAAGCATTCTTTCCCTTTCTTTTGTAATTATTATAGAATGGTAACCATTGAAGGTTTCCTGTCCTGATAACCTTTTCTTGGTGGTTGTTGGTGGTTATCTGCAAAAATAACTCCCTTGGCTCCTGATAAGTTTATTTAGAAAGTTAATTCTAGTAATTAACTTCCCAAACATTGCCTCTTATATGGCCAAACGGTTCCTTCAAGCATGATTAACTAAATCTTGACTAACCTTATATTTTTGACCATTTGCTATAGTTGGTCGATGGTTGATTAATTTTCAAGTGAATGCAATTGGCCACTGTAAAAGTTAAAAGAATCATGTACTCGTCCAATAATAAAAAAAATAATCAGTATTTTAGATTCTCAATAAATTCATATATGTAGCTTGTAGGAAATAACATAGAAATTATAAGGAATAAAGATGAACCATACTTAATAAAAGTAAAGCTCAAGCATCAACTTGAGGTGGTGGAGTTGATGAGAAACTCCAATTAGAAGGCACCGGAACATTAAGTAGTCTTCTGTTCCATGCGAGACAGTCTCCTCCAAAATATATTGGTTGGTGACCATGGGCGAGAGAATCGAATCATGAGGACTGTACAAGTTCTGGAGGCTTAATAGCTCTAGTTCATCTATCAGTGTGTATGTGTATGTATATATATATTATTTTATAGACTCATTTGGTTGACGGAAAGTGGAGGGGGAAAGAAGCATTTCTTGAGAAGTGAAAAAAGAATCTCTTATTTGGTTAGAATTTTAAAAGAAAAAAGAGTGAAAAAATCACTTTTCATGAGAAGTCACTTTCCATATTTCATGAGAAGTGAAAACCCATGAGGGATATGAATTTTAGCACTTCTTGTGATATGGAAAGTGGTTGTACTTTTTTTTTCCTAAAATATCCTTTTAAGATCCATAGCTAAAATTTAATAAAATATCAATGGATGGTTAGGATGAAATACTGAATAGTAATATAATATTATATTAATATTATCTTAATATTTATATAAATATAATATTAATATTTATTATATTTTAATATTTATATTAATATAATATTTTTATTAATATTAATATAATATTTATATTAATATTATATTATATTTATATCTATATTAATAAAATTATTATATTAAAATATTTATATTATATTAATATAATATTAATATATTAGTATTATATTAACATAATAAATTATTATGGTCTAATATTATATTATAATATATTAATATTATATTTATATTAATATAAATATAATATTAATATTTATATAAAATTTATGAGTAAAAATGTATTATTTTATATCTACTAAGGGTATAATAGGTATTTTATATATTTTTTTCAGAAAAATAGGTACTCATCCAAATATAAGCTAATTTACAATAAATTATTTTTTCATGATCAACCAAACATATCAAAATCTTATTTTCAGAAAGTAACTTTCTAGAAAGTTATTTTCGAAAAAGTTACTTTCTAAAAAGAAAAGTTTTTTTCGCGAACCAAACTAGTTCTTTATGGACTCCGATCGTCGAGCGACGTCGAAGATAAGCAAGGGTGAAGCACCACGAGCAGGTTGCACCAAGGCCCAATTTTTCATATCAAGACTTATTTAAGTTAGTTTTGGAAAAAAGTAACCTAATGTGACCTTATACAATTGGACCATGCAAAAATAAACCTGAAAAAACTAATTCAAACATCTCGGTGATCTTTGAGTCCTAACCCTGACCTAATGTGAAATTCAGTTAATCTTGGCCAACACTTGCCAACTGGACAATAAAGTTTGGATCTTGATCGTAGTTCTAAAGTCAATTTAAGCATCAATCAATTTGAACTTGAATCTGGTCGGATTCATTTGCAGTCTGAGAGGCAAAGCCGATTGACTAACCCAATTTAGCCTTCAAAAAGAACTTACATAAACAATTATATTATATTGGTAGCAGCAAAGAGAAGACTCAAAGAATCATGTCAGAATTGGAGAGTGGCTAAATTGCTGCACCTACCTCTCGGATTATGAAAGGGATGAAAAAATAATGAGAGCCTGGTTGAATATTTATATATGGTTGGATTAAAAATTCTATAAGAATTGAATCTGTTGGCCGATCTAGCTTTTATTTTGTAATAGCTTATCCAAATTCAGCTCAGATTCTAATCTTCGAGCTGTGGAAAGAAATAATAAAAATATTTTTTTTCATAAAATTTGGATTGGATGAAGTTTGATTCGTCCATAACCATACTTAAATGAATGGTCTAATGTACGAATTGTACAGAATTCTCAGTCCAATTCCATTGGAATAGCCCAATAGAATCACAGCTCTAATAATATACCATAACAAAGATATATGGAGCAAGATAGTTATAGAAATAGAATTAAATTGAGTATTTTCATCGTTCCACTGGTCACAGAAAATTATAATAATTGAAGCTTTTACATATTGTACAGATAGAGGATATTGCGGTTCCAAATAGTACCTCTTTTTCTTTTTCTTTTTTTTTTTTTTTGAAGAATCCCTCTAATAGTACCTGATTCGAATCCAATTTCTACCTGGATCCAGACCCAAGCGAATTTTCAAACAGACAATAGGGTTTGGATTAAAATGCTGATGCAGACCCGAAACCCCAACAAATACGGATGCGGATTGGAGGTAGCCAGGCTTAACCCGACCCGATAGAACCCTAAAGCAAGCCTAATGTTCACCCCCCCTCTGGGGAGCAGCGGGATCGGTCTCGCTGCCTCTGGAGCCCAGACGGCGAACTCCGTTCTTGAGTAAAGCAAAAACACAAGGAAGAAGCCGCCGAGAAGGCATGGCGACGGCCAAAGACCCCAATCTCCGCCCCATCCGAACCAGCAGTAGCTTCTCTCGCAATCCCTCCGCCCCCTCCGTTGCCGCGCCCTCGCCTCCCGTTCCCGGCGTCAAGCCTGGCCCCAGCGGCGCCGCCTTCGTTTCCTCCGGCATCCCGGACCTTGACAGTATTCTCTCCATTCGCAGTCTCTTCCTCTCTCCCACTTCCCTTCATATTTTCCTCTTCCATCTCTTAACAGCGTGGGGTTTTTCCTCGTAGAGATTCTTGGCGGAGGATTCCTTCTGGGGTCAGTGGTGATGGTGATGGAGGACGCCGACGCGCCTCACCACCTCCTCCTCCTGAGGAACTTCATGTCCCAGGGTATTGTTCACCGCCAGCCGCTCCTCTTCGCCAGCCCTGCGAAAGATCCGAGGGCGTTCCTCGGAACGTTGCCGTCCCCGGTCTCGTCTTCTAAGGAGGAGAGGCAACGAGCCCCGGGTCTCGATCCTGATGCAAAGGACAAAGTTGCGATCTTTCTCCGTTTTTCTTTCTTTATTATTTTTAAAAAAGAATTTAAAGTGCCTGGTTGATTGGCCTTATGGTGTGGTTTCTTGTGTTGCAGGAGAAGGGATTGAGAATTGCCTGGCAGTACAAGAAGTATTTTGGGGAGCGGCAAGTTCCTGAACTTCACGATAGAGGTGAAAAAAGAAAGTAAAAAAAAAAAAAAAATCTTTTTTATATTTAAAGTCATTGGTTTTTGTTAGTCTGGCTGCTAGAATGAACTTTTCCTTATTTCCTTCTTTGTCTGTATTTTGTATTGCTGTTGGTGTTGGTGTTTGGGTTGTGTGGGTGTCTTCATGTTTCAATTTTGCTGGAAGATATCATTGACAGCCAACTGAGAAATTGTAAGCTATATTGAAGCAGTAATGATTTTGTTATTTTGGCGGAAGCATGTTGGGGTGGAGGAGATACGGGAGTCAAACTCAAGAACTTGTACCGGCAACAATTATAGTCTAGATACTCAATTTAAGGGGCAATATGTGACATGCAAGAATATGTGATTAACTTCTCAAACCAACTGGAATTTGGAGAAGTCTAAAACTAAAAGTGGAGTGGATTGATGCAACAATAAAGGAACAAGGGGCATTGCTTGCTAACACAATAAACATTGTAACTGATCGGTTCAAGAAACTAACTAATGGGATGAGTTTGATGATTTAGAAATGACCTTGTAGTCACAATTTTGGAGGAATAACATAGCAGGATCTCTAGTCCTAGTAAAGTTGAAAATGAGTTCCCAGGAGTGTTGATTTTATCTTTCCTCAAAATGATAAAGTAAGAGACTTAAGCTTCCAAGTGACAAAGTGAAGTCTCCTTGATCATTTAGATTTTGAAGGGAACTGTGAATGTATGATAATTGATAGGACCATCATTGGCACTCTTTGACTGATTATATCATGAAAGTCGATAAATTTCCAATTCTTAACTGCATACCACCAAAGAAGGGTTTAAATTCTCTAGACTGGATAGTCTTGACAGAAAAGAGTGGATCTAACATGTTTAAATGCTTTTCTGAATGTCTAACTTCTATTGTTTGATTTGTTATTGGAGTATCAGTGGAAGAAAATATGCAGTGCATCATAATTTATTCCATTTTTCCAATCCCATGGAGTTGGGGTAAGGCTTGTCCATTAAGGTTGAATTTATGGGAATCTAATGGAGAAATTTGTCCCAAAATCTTAGAATGCTGAAACAGCATTCTCGTAATGAAGACAAGAGATTTCTTCAGTTGTATTAATTGAAGATCAGTGATGGATTTTCATATGCCTGATTCATAGATTGACAAAAAGAGGTAATGACAACTGGCGACTTTGTGGGAAATTGCCTCAAGCTGTTTTATAGTGCAGCGGTTGCTCTCTCGACTGTCTAAAGGAGGTTCAGGTTTTGAACCTTGGAAGGTGTTATCCAAGTATTTGATTTATATAATTTCATCTGGTGGTGCTCCCACCATTATTCTCAACAAACAGGGGGAAGACTATAGAAAAATGTCAGAAGGCGAGGTTTAAATCCGAGTGTTTCATTATGCTCTGGTGATAGGTTGGAATTCAATGACAATCTCGAGGACAAAGAGAAGTAATCTTTCTTAGTCTGATGAATTTTATAGCGGGCAGTAGACAATGTCATTAAAATTAGTCAATTTTCTGACAGCTGGATCTTCCTACTTTGTGAATAGAGATGGGTGCATGGTAATCTGATCTGATTGTGGAATTCATCATTACTTAGGCAAACTTTCATATTAAGCCTGTGGGTTTGATGGTTAGGTAGGCAGACTTTCACATTAAGCCTCCTGAGTTTTTAAGAAAGTTGTCAGAGGAGATCCATGCTTCATGTTGTGAAACTAAAGCAAGTATTTAGGTAAACAGGAATAAAGGGAATAACCAAATGCTAGGGACTAATGACCAAGCCTATACAACTATGAGAAACTATGACTCCATACATACAAGCTTAATCATAGAACATGAGAATATATGATGGATGTAGTAACCTATACTCTATATATTCCACATGCCAATATGTCCGTATCTATCTTTAGTGTTACATGCAAGCCTTTTCTTGTTGTTGCAGCATAAATATTGTTTGCTGACAAGTCACTGTATCATGGCCATGATCTAGTATATGCAGTCTGTTCTTATGTGCATGGACATGCATGCATTGCTATATAAAAAGTGTTTGTGTCCTGTAAGATACAGCTAACTTCACCTTTTTAATTTCGTTGCAACGATTCATCAGTCTAGAAGTACAATAATAATTCCAAAGACACAGCCTTGCTTGGTAGTTTTCTGAAGACTTAAACAGTCAACTAATGGTATTGCAGGTATAGAACAGGATTTCTGCAGTGATTTTGATTTGCGGAAGCCCCTTGAAAGGCAAATGTTTAGGGCACAACAAATTGATTGTATAAGCATTCAAGATAGTGCAAATCTTGCAGTTCTCCGTGAGCATTGTTCCACTTTTCTATCTAACCTTAGTAGGTCTGGCCAAATCTTTTTGCTTTCTATTTCTTTCAGGAAAAATAATCTTGAAATTACTGCTTTTTACATGTCTTCCTTGACCTGTTTATGCCGTTGTATGCATATTTCGTAAGTAACAATTGTCTAGCTTTGCTCTATCTCATAGTTGATCTCTTTTAGTTTAATAAACTAAATATATTATTTTGTATACGCACTTACTACTATTCATGGAAATGTTCTAAACTGCATATCTGTTATATTGAACAGCAATCTTTGATTTGTTTGATGGCATCCAAGATCTGCTATGCCTATCAATTTTTTTCACTGATTCATTTAAATTGTCCTTTAGAACTGGAACTATTTTTCCTGCAGTCGTTCCTATTATATGCCTTAGTGGATTTCATCAGATTTCCTCGTATGAATGTTTAAAGATCAGCAAATTTTAACATCTGGGTAAATCCACCAACCTGTTCATGGCTTGTCATGTTTGAAACGGTTTAGTGTTTTCTTACCTTGAAAATCAATTTTGGTGTGCCAGATTAATCTAAATGATGACATAAAGGTCATCTTTGTCACTGGACCATGTCAAAGGTAGGTGGTTGATCTGGTTTATTGTGCTAAAAAGTCTGTTTATTGGAATTAACTAGTTTCAGTTAAAAAGGTTTCTGAAATGTTTGAAAATATATTTTTTTAAAGGTATGCAGTGACACACAATGCAAACTATGGAAAAGATCAACAGATTGAAAAATAATTTTTCCCTTTTCCTTGCTGTTATAATTTGCTGGCAGTGAAAACTGCAGTCTGGAATACTGCCAATGGCCCTATAGGTTAGCCATTACTAATTATTTTTATTTGATGGGATAAGGCCTAGCATCAGAATTTAGCAATCCTGAAAGTCTTAATATGTAAACCTACTAACCCAAATCTCAGATCTAAATGTTGTGTGTGTGAGTCTTGATCTTATTTCAAGATGTTATATGGGTTAGATGAACTACTTGGAGGGACCTTAATGATTTTTGATGGGCCCAGAAATCAGAGTACTGGAGAAGTAATTCCTGATTCCTGATTAAAGATGTCGGGAGAATAATCATTAGAGTTGAAGTGATTTATTTACTGTTGGTGAAAGTGGCGTCGGGAGGTCGAAAAATGCCATTTTATGGTAGTGCTCAAAGGATATGAATTGGATATGCTGTAGTTGAAAATATCTGTGATTACTCATAGTATCCTTTCTAGCTGAATAATTCTCCAAATCATTTCCCAATAATTGTATTAGTCAAGAATTTTCAGTTGTTCATGAAATTTATGATATATCTCAGATTAATCCAGATGTTAATCCTGGAATATTCATGAGTTACAAAGAAAGATGCCATATGTTACTCTTTCTGGTCTGTTGTTGATAGTTTTTTGTCATGCCTCTCTTGTCCTTTTCTTTACATGAATATAACAAGTTCATGTTACACAATATCATTATTATTTTTTAAATCTTGCATTTAAACTGTTTCCAAACTTTTGGCACAACTGCAGACTGCTAGAAATGATTCACAGTTTGGCATAAAAACTAACATATTATGCATTCTGTTAAGTGGGTTAAGCACATATGAGATGTTAAACAAAAAGAAGGACCTTGTCTCAAGAAAAAGGGAAATTAAGAGAAATGACATAGGAGGGGGCAGTTGTAACGGACAAAAAGAAGAATTTTGGTGATCAAATAATTGTTGCTATTTGCTTTTGATGAACTTAATTGCAATGGAAGAAAATGGGCGTAAATAAAAAGCGTAGAGGTATATGATTTCTTGGAAGGATGAGAAGCAATCCTAAGGGGTTCACAGGTCTGGTTGCTAAGGAGAGAGACTACATGGGTTAATCCACTATTTCTTTGCCAAATGATAGTCGCATTCTGCAATATAAAAGGAAAAGAAAGGCTTTTATTATGTCGCTGGTAAGCTACCTTGGCTCCAATCTTTCCTAGGGACAGTGTCAAGTGTTATTGGTGGAGACCGAAGCAACACCACTAATTTTGGTTCCCACCTGACATTACTTACATCACCATACTATTAACATATCCCATCTTGACTTGTCATAAAACAACGCTAAAAGTTGTTGAAATGAAATAAATTAAGTTGTATTCCTTAAAATTAAGCGAGTAATAGGCATCACCTGCTTTTCACATTTGTATGGATGGTCATAATATTAGGCAGTGAAGAAAAAAAGCTCCCATGAGAACCGCACTTAACAGACCATATCGTTAAAGAGACCCAAAAAAGGAAGGTTCTAAAGGCTTGGATAATAGATGGGGAATGTTAGAAATTGGTTGTAGATGGGAAATATTAGAAATTGATTATAGATATTGGGTTGGATTTCTCTAAATAATCCTACTCTGAAGGAAGTTTATAATCCAGTGGGTACCAATAGAGTTTGCTTTGAGATCAAACAATTGGATGGACCAAAAGTCAGGTTTACCAAAAATCCGTCTGCTACCAGCAGAAGCTTGATCAATTATTTGGTGGTATGCTATTTTTACTACATTAAGTACCCTTCAATCTAGCTGCGTAAGATTCTTTTTTCTTAGTCTTACTTGCAGATGTATAATATGAAATAGTTTTGGGTCTTCTGATTTCAAAAATTATTCTGAGCATGATTACTTATCAGTCATGTATATGTTTCAGATTGGAAAAAAAAGATTGTATTATAGCAGCTTTGTGTCATTGTATGTTTTATTTATAATGACAAGTTCCCATACATGACCATATTGTTGTTCCTGGGTATACAAATAGATAAAATAGAGTCTGTTGGTAATGGATGATTTCTTATGTTTTGCATCCAGGAATGATGGCGGCAATGTTAATGCTGGTCGTATTGCAATACAATCCCTCTGTGCTCCACAATGTGGATACTCAGAAATGGTAAGAGTTCGATCCATTTATAAATAGTAAGCTGACATTGAGTGGCTTGATTGTTCAAAAGCTATTCCACGTAAATCGATCGATCCAACTTCATGTCATGGAATTACAATCTTAATACAAAACTTACTCGGTTCGTTTACTTCTGGAATTATACTACTGTAGGATTGGGATATGGTTTCCTTTGTCAGATCTTTGAGAGCAATGATACGATCTTCTAATGCAGTTGCTGTTATAACTTTTCCAACATCGGTTCTTTCCCCCTCCTTCTCCAAGAGATGGCAACACTTGGCAGATACGTTGCTCTCTGTTAGAGCAATTCCAGGCATGTTAAAGTGCCTATATTCAGTTCTTTATACCCTTGTAGCGTCTCAGCTTAAATTGGAATTAATTCTTTGTGAAATGCATTTCATTCCAGATGAAGATAAGGAGTTGGCAAAACTCCTTACTGGTTATCAAGACATGGTTGGCCTTTTGCATGTGCATAAGGTGGCTCAGATTAATACTCAGGTGGGTGGAATTTCTTTATTTTTTTTTTTATATTTATGCTTCTTTCAGTTTATACAGCTTTTGTATATAACATGTGGGATGTCCTGATGCGTGTGCTGCTTTGATTTTTTTGTGCTGGACTGTTATGATTAAACGACAAAATTGTCATGAGAGAGTTTGTAATCAGACTTCCTTTTCTCAAGAAATAAACATCCATTCTAACTCTTTAGATGATTTGCGAGAGAGGAATAAAGTAAGTGCATTGTATTTTATACAGAATTATCATTCATCACTTCAACCATCATCAAGGCCGAGATAAAAAAGTCAAGTGGTACTAGTGATGATCATGTTGGTGTGGCATTTGGAAGTCACACACAAGTTTGAGTTAAATAGTAGTACAGATAAATGGGCACATGGTGTTAAATTCATATGTGCCTGTGCTTTCACTGCTTGCCTTTTAGAAGTGCTTTTGGCCGTGGAACTGAAAGCTTGAAATTTTTGCTAGACTCGAGTACTCTTGGGCTCATCATCATTGTCATCGTTAAAATGGCCTGCAGGTTCCAGTGATACTCGAGGCAACCACCTTCTCACTAAAGATGCAAAAGCGAAGGTCTTTGATATTGGAACGTTTGAATCAGGCTCCAGTAGATGCTTCAAGCGGCACTTCATATGCAACATCTGGTGGTTGTTCTGGGTCATCGAAAGGTTCACCCCTTGATTTTTAGTCTGCCACCTTAAATTAGCAATGGATTTCTCTATCGAGAATCTCCAAGGTTATTGCTAAACCATAGCTGACATCAAAGCCTTCTTTCACCGTGATGTTGGCTATGAAAGCTGTGGCTCTGGCCAGTCTTCTGGGGAAATCAATTTGAGATGGAGATATGGCTCGTGGGTTTCATTTGTAAACATATTTTGATACTCTCTGACTGTTGAATTGATGCTTGTAGAATTAGAATGTGTGCAAACTTTAGATGCTAGAGGATGTTTGCAAGAAAAGTGCATGCAAATTGTTGTTATCGTGTAAATATATCGTGGATTTATGACTTAGTATATCGTGTATGGTTTTCGAATTTTTCCTTTAATAATTGGTAAGGGATTGTGAGGCAAGAAAGGTAATCAAACAAACCATATCAGTTTCTTGGTGTGTTCAAGCGCTGTTCCGTGTTCCTTGCGGTATTGTAAGGGGTCCTTTTGGGCTCTCTTAGACCTTAGCAGTCTTCCGATGTTTTGAACAAAAGCGTGGATTACGTTTTTGTCTGTTTGATTTTGAGATTTTTTTTCTTCTCTCTTCTTACCATCTACACTGATGTATAACTTTAGAAGGTTTCAGTTCAGTCGTATGGGGCGGTGGACGTTATGACAATTTTCAATATAAATTGTCTTGTGCTGAGATTCTTCTTTCTTTTTTCTCCTACTCTCTCCTTATGCTTCTTGAAGGCCCAAAAAAAATGTGTAGAGGTGGGGAAGGCTAAAGTTATATCGCTGAGTGTATAAATTATAATGCTGATGTTGTATAAATCATAATGCTGGGTATGGTTATATTGCTTTTGCTTTACCAACTTGTAAAGACAGGGAAGGCTAGAGTTATATTAGTCCTATCAGACCAATTTCTCCTACAAAAGAAGCCACCCTAATAACCTGATTCACTTATTATTTTGTCGCCCTATCATAGAAGCTAATAGACCCCCTTTTTTTGTTTTCGTTAAAAATAGGAATCTCGTGGAAGGGGCATCTGGTCCACTCACCCGACGACGCAACATACTCTCGGTTCAGCCGGTCCGGACGATGAAAATTCAAATATCCACGTATTAATCCAAGAACCAGAGCAGTTCTCATGCCTCAGTACTCCACCGGCGATACGCACGAAGCTATTCGCTCCGAAGCCCCTAGCGGTGGAGGAGAAGACGAAGAAGGAGAACGATGGAATACCGGAGGATGGACCTCCGGAGCCCAAAGAATCATACCCTGGTACGTTCCTATTTTCTTTATCGATATCGTTACTTAAACCCCAAAGGGAGAAATAAACTCAAATTGGAGAGGATGGGGGTCTGTTGAGGGCGAGTGAAGAGTTGAAAAGCGGTGGAGCATTCTTGATTCTTGATCTTGTTTGGGACGTATTTGTGCGGAAGTTGAAGATTTCCAGAAGAAATAGGGGCCGACAAAAATGATATGAGGAAAAGTATGGTTTCTTTTTATTGTTGTTGTTCCTGTCACTCGGAAGGAGTCGGGGCTGAAAAAAATTTTGTGATTCAGGAAACAAAGGTACAGCATAAGGCCGTAAGGTGCAAGAATTCAAGATTTCGACTGATTAAGATACTTAGGTCAGGTTGGGTTGTGCCCATGAACAGATTTAAATTCAAGGAATTCCAAATCGACATCAAAATGTTTTTTTTTTTGGTAGCAAAAATATATATATTTTTGGGCCCGTTGGAAGATGCCAGGTAGTAACAGTAATTAGTAAAGCCTTTTGATGACTGAGACATCTTACTAGAAGAGGAAGGTACCGTCCAGCTGAGTTACTAGTTGTTTATGACTATCGATGGTAAAGTCACGAGTCGTTCCTATCAAAGTTTTAAGAGCTTGCCTCGGTTAGGTTTCAAGGGCAATTTGCAGGACAATAATCCTTATAAACTTTAATGAAACCTAGATAGCTGTAGCTTTCCAATTAGTGTCCAAGTTTATGTCATTTTCCCATTAGCATGTGCAAATAAAAATGCTTGGGTTTTGCTACAGTATTTTTTAATAATTTTTTATTATGCAAGATATTTAGGATGATATACTATTATTTTTTATATTTAATTATTTTTTAAAAAATAATATTTTATTATTTTTAATCTTCCTCCGTCTTCTTTTTTGCTTCTTCTTGCCGTCGCCTGCCACCTCGGACCCACCTCCCTGGCAGTCTTCCCTCTCCGTCTGGTACTCGTGCCACCCCACCCTGCAGTTTTCCCTCCCCTCTCTTTGGCCCACCCACAAATTTCGCTTGTGCCCCCCCGCATCGGCGACCACACCGCCTCCCTGCTGTGCCCTCCTTCCCGCGACCATGCCACCTTCCTACTCGTCCTGTCCTATGCCTCCCCCCCCCCCATCGGCAACCATGCCGCTTCCCTGTCGTGCCCCTCTTTCCTGTGACCGTGCCGCCTCCCTGCTTATGCCGTCCCCCCACCCCCCGACTACCGCGCCTCCTCCCTGCTGTGCCTGCCCCTTCCATGACCGCCCCCCACTCCCCCGCCCGCCCCCCCATCCTCTCTTCTTTCTTCTTCTTCGCCGCAACCCCCCCGGCCCCCACCCTCTCTTCATTGTTCTTTTTCGCCGCAGCTCCCTCCCTTCTCTTCTTTCTTTTTCTCTGCTGCACGTGCCCCCCTCTTCTTTCTTCTTCTTCGACGTACCTCCTCCTCTCTTCTTTCTTCTTCTCCACTGTATCCTCTCTCTCTTCTTTCCTCCGTCCTTGGTAATGACCCTGACGCTCCGCCCCTTCTTCACCCTCAGTGCACACCCCCACCTTCTCCTCCTTCTCTCTCTCCTCTTCCTCCACCATTGGTGACGACACCGTCGTCCAGCCCCTCCTCTATCCTTGATGCACCCCCTCAACCTCTTTCTCGGGCTTTTCTCAACTCCACCACCCACCCCCTTAAGTGTTAGGATCTGATGTCTCGAGATTCAGCCCACATTGAGCCCACAGCGAGGTTCGCGGCGAAAAACGGAGTCCAACGAGACCAAGATCACCTGAATCGGAGCTCGAATGGAGAAGATACGAGCTTTCGAAGATGGCACAAAAATCGAGGCGGCGGAGGATCGTCGGCGACCGGCGGCGGCGCGGCCGCAGGCGGCGGCGCGCGGGACGCGCGACCCAGGCCCGCGCGGGGGGGGGCCCGCGGCCCAGGCGGGCGCGCGGCCCAAGCTGGAGCGCGGTCCAGGCGCGCGGCCTAGGCGCGCGCGGGCGTGCGGCCCAGGCGCGCGCAGGCGCGGCCCAGGCCCGCGCGCAGGCGCGGCCCAGGCCCGCGCGCGCGGGCCGGCCCAGGCCAGCGGGCCTGCTGGCTCTTGCCCCGGTCCACCGTGGACCGGGTGGTCCACGGCCCGGCCTGCGGACCGCGTGGGCGTTTCCCACGCGTTTCTCGCGGTCCACGGCCCTATTTCGTGGACCGGAGCGCGATCTAAGGGTCGAGGACGCTCCTGGTCTTGATCCGACGGTCAGGAGGGTTTTTTGGCTATGTTTAGGATTCCTAATCACTCTCTAACCTATGTTTAAGGCTTTAAAAGGCCTGAGAACGAACAGAAGAGGTTTGGGGGGGCTCGGGTTTTCATCGTACAGCCGTACGAACCAGCGTGAAGAGAGAGAGAGGCGCGGGTGTGCTGTGAGAGAAGGAGCAGGAGGCTCCTGGACAGCGGTCGCCAGGCTCTTCAGGGGTTCAGGGGGGTCTCCAAGAGAGAGAGCTTTTGTGAGGGGAACTTCATGTGAGAGAGAATTGGGTGTACAAGGGTTGAGGGTGAGGTCTCCTCTTGTAAAATTTCTTTTTCATAGTGAAGTTTGCATGCCCCGTGGAGGTGAGCCCTTTTGTGGCTGATCCACGTATTTTGATTGTTTTTTCTTTTTGTTTTGTTTCTTCTTTCTTCCTGCTGCATCGCGTGGTACTGGAAAGATCTTGGGAGGTGGTGTCCTGGCCAGACATCCACCCAACAAGTGGTATCAGAGCAAGGCGGTAAAAGGACGCAGATTGCAGTGGTGGTGAGCAAGACTGAAGATGGAGAAAACAGGAACAATCAAGATGGAGATCAATAAGTTTGATGGTAAGAGCAATTTCTCCTTGTGGCAGGCAAGGGTGAAGGACGTGCTCATCCAACAGGGGTTGATCGATGCTCTCTTGTGCGATGAGAAGCCGACCACCATGGAGGTGCGGGATTGGAAACGGCTACAGATGCAGGCGGTGAGTTCCATCCGCATGTACCTGACGGATGAGGTGGTGATCCATGTGCTGAGCGAGACTTCCCCGACGGTGCTGTGGTCGAAGCTCGAGGAGTTGTACATGGCGAAGTCTCTCACCAACACATTTTTCCTCTGGAGGCAGTTTTACCAACTGCGGATGACTGAGGGACAGAGAGTGCAGGAGCATCTGAGCCACTTCCAGAAGATCCTCACCGACCTTCTCAGCGTTGGCGAGAACGTTGAGGAGAAGACCAGGGCGCTGGTTTTGCTGGCGTCGCTTCCCCCTTCGTACGAGTCCTTGGTGACTGCTCTTCTAATGGGGAAGAGCACTATCAATATGGACGAGGTCACCGCGGCGATACTCCAAAACGAGGTTCTCAGGAGGGAGAACCCAGCTTCGAGCTCAGGTGGCGATAGCTCAGCTTTGATGACTTTTGGAGGAGCAGGAGGCGGTAGACGGAGCGACAGGAGATCGCATCGAGGGCGGTCTAAGTCCAGGAGGGATTTGAGCAAAATCAGGTGTTACCGGTGTGAGGAGTTGGGGCATCTAGCCAGAGATTGCCCTCAACTGAAAAATCGGACGGTGGCTGCTGTAGCGACGGCCAGCAGCGATTCAGATGGAGATGTCCTGGAGATATCTGACGAGGTATCTACTTCTTCCCAGCAGTGGATATTAGATTCTGCATGCCCCTATCATGTGTGTTGCAGAGAGGAGCAGTTTGACTCCCTAGAGAACAGTGAGAGCACTGTATATCTGCCGAATGGATCGAGCTGTGCGATCAGAGGCATTGGGACGGTCAGCTGGAGGACACATGATGGTGCAGTGAGGAGATTGGGGGAGGTCCGATACATACCCGATTTCAGGCGGAATCTTATCTCACTTAGCAGACTGGATTCGAGAGGCTACAGGACGGTAGTTGGTGGAGGAATCCTGAGGGTGCTACGCGGCGATAGGATTGTGCTGGAGGGGAAGAAGGGGAGCAGAGGACATTATTACCTGGCAGGGAGCCCAGTGCGAGGTGGAGCATTGGGAGCCAGGTGGAGCCCAGAGCAAGGTGGAGCTCCAGGAGGTGGATCGGGCACGAGACAGGAGACTCGGGAGGACGAGAGGCGACGTCGCAAGGTAAGATTCCTATTGCCGCAGGATGATGCCCCGAGCAGGTCTCAGGTCAGGAGGAGCACAGCATACGACGGAGATGGGATCGAGCAGCCTAGCTCGACTCCCATGTTTGCCCATCCATGATCAGCAGGCGATTGCCCCAGGGCATGGGGGCGAGAAGATCCAGAAGCTCTCGGAGTTTGGAGGAGGCCGAATATCGAGTCGAGGTGGAGATTGTTAGGATCTGACGCCTCAAGATTCAGCCCACATTGAGCCCACAGCGAGGTTCGCGGTGAAAAACGGAGTCCAACGAGACCAAGATCACCTGAATCGGAGCTCGGATGGAGAAGATACGAGCTTTCGAAGATGGCACGAAAATCGAGGTGGCGGAGGATCGCCGGCGACCGGCGGCGGCGCGGCCGCAGGCGGCGGCGCGCGGGACGCGCGACCCAGGCCCGCGCGGGGGGGGCCCGCGGCCCAGGCGGGCGCGCGGCCCAGGCTGGCGCGCGGCCCAGGCGCGCGCAGCCCAGGCGCGCGGCCCAGGCGCGCGCGGGCGCGGCCCAGGCCCGCGCGCGCGGGCCGGCCCAGGCCAGCGGGCCTGCTAGCTCTTGCCCCGGTCCACCATGGACCGGGTGGTCCACGGCCCGGCCTGCGGACCGCGTGGGCGTTTCCCACGCGTTTCTCGCGGTCCACGGCCCTATTTCGTGGACCGGAGCGCGATCTAAGGGTCGAGGACGCTCCCGGTCTTGATCCGACGGTCAGGAGGGTTTTTTGGCTATGTTTAGGATTCCTAATCACTCTCTAACCTATGTTTAAGGCTTTAAAAGGCCTGAGAACGAACAGAAGAGGTTTGGGGGGGCTCGGGTTTTCATCGTACAGTCGTACGAACCAGCGTGAAGAGAGAGAGGCGCGGGTGTACTGTGAGAGAAGGAGCAGGAGGCTCCTGGACAGCGGTCGCCAGGCTCTTCAGGGGTTCAGGGGGGTCTCCAAGAGAGAGAGAGCTTTTGTGAGGGGAACTTCATGTGAGAGAGAATTGGGTGTATAAGGGTTGAGGGTGAGGTCTCCTCTTGTAAAATTTCTTTTTCATAGTGAAGTTTGCATGCCCCGTGGAGGCGAGCCCTTTTGTGGCTGATCCACGTATTTTGATTGTTTTTTCTTTTTGTTTTGTTTCTTCTTTCTTCCTGCTGCATCGCGTGGTACTGGAAAGATCTTGAGAGGTGGTGTCCTGGCCAGACATCCACCCAACATTAAGAAAATCGTGATTTAGGAGAGGAGGGACGGCGAGAAAGCTTTTAGAAAAAAAAAATATATTTAATTTAATTTTTATTTTTAAAATACTTACCGCATCAGTCACGTATATTGTTGCTCTAACTGATTGTTGATAGAAAAATTTAAATTATCCATCTTTAATTCAACAGTCAGAAATAAGTTAATTATAAAAAAATAAAATTATTTTTTAGAATACCGTAGCAAAATGTAAAATACTTATACATGAATTCTAAGGTTATTACTGACTTTTCTTCTACCTTTCTCCTACCCATGATGGAGCATTCATAACTCGAGTTCTTTAGTTTGGAGACAAATCTTTGTTGCCATGTTCCTACGTGCGGTGGAGCATTCATAACTCGAGCTCTTTAATTTGGAGACTAGTCTTTGTTGCCATCCCTTTCAGAACAGAGCAGTCTAGTGGAAATTAGATGCTCTTAAATTTGAAAACAAATCCTTGTTGCTCCTGTCAAAAACTGTTTTCTAATACTCATAGAATCAGAAGCATAATACAGAATTTTTTTTAGTGTTGTCCGTTGTTGAATAAATAGCTTGAATTGATATAGAAAATAGTTGAAAGTGTTTCACTTTCCAGTTTGTAATTGTGAAAATTTTATATTTAGAATTTTAAGGACTATTATTTCTGTTTTTTAAAAAAAATCGAAGAGGAAAAATATAATAGACTGAACAACCATATGGTGAAACCCCTTTGATTTTTTAGACTGTTAGTAAAAAGCTTGTGAAGCATTGGAAGCAAAAGTTTAGGAATGGCAAAAGTTCCATGCCAGTAACATCTTCAACATCAATCTCCATGTTAGATTTCAATAATGTGTTTAAAAAAAAAAAAAAACTCAGACACAAAGATAGCAGTGACAGACATGATCTTATTTATCTTATCTCTTTTTTTTTTTTTTTTGAAAAAACGTGCTCTAACTATTGCCAGCAACCTTCCTTTCCACTGCAGCCAGGCGTGGATGCAACATTCAACAGACTTCAAGATTGATACGTAACACCATGATATCACGTTTCAACATATCATTGTCTTTTATCATAAACCGTACACGACTCTTAAAGTATGCCTTTCGTTGCTGTCCGATGAGAAATTGTTGCATCGACCAGGTCCAGCTGGACCAGGGCAAATCTTTGAGCATATGCACTGTGGATAACGCGCAATTGAGAATGGGTGAAATACAAGGACAAAGTGGCGTGTTATCCACCGTGGGATTCGGCGTAGTCCATTGGACCTGTTCAAGTAATAATTGAACGCGACCTGCATAACGGGCCGACATCGCACATCTGATGTTCGAGCCACTTCATCTCACCTGCAGTATTGTCGGTGGTTTTGCGACTTAGAGATTGATGTTTACTTGGTTTGCTAAGTCGAATGGTTCGAAAAGTTTCTTGGACCGTCGCGAACTCCAAGCCGACCCTTCCCGCCATGCTGCAACGGCTTTCCACCACCGTCTCCCCAACCAAAACTCTTCGTTTCAGCTCACACCACCCTCTCCTCTCCCTCCTGGACTCGTGCAAAACCCTGGACCAAATCAAGCAAGCACACGCCGAGATGATCACCGCCGGCCTCTTCCTTCATCCCTTCCCACCCAGCAAGCTCCTCGAGCTCCTCCTCTCTCCTTCTCCTCCCCTACTCCCCTACGCCGACCTCGTCTTCCGCCACTCTCCTTTCCCTCCTCTCTTCTCTTACAACACCCTCATCAAGGCCCATTCCTCACCGGCCTCCCTCCTCCTCTTCCGCTCCCTGCTTCGGGACCCTTCGGCCCCGCTTCCGAACCAGTATACCTTCGCATTTGTCCTGGCTGCGTGCGGGCCGGAAGGGTTCGGGCTGGTGGAGGGGGAGCAGGTGAGGGGTCAATTGATCCGGCGTGGGTTCGAGACCAATGTGTTTGTTTCGAACGTGGTGATTCGGATGTACGGGTGTTGGGGGCTGTTGGATGATGCGAAGAGGGTGTTTGATGAAAGTTCTGGGAGGGATCTGGTCTCATGGAATTCCTTGATTGGTGGATACTCAGGGGCTGGTGATACGGTTCGTGCCAAGGAATTGTTTGATGAGATGCCGGAGAGGGATGTTGTTTCCTGGAGTACTGTTATTGCAGGCTACGTGCAGGTAAAAACAGGTTTCAAATATCATTAGTCCTATATGATTTGTTTTGACTGAATATATTTGTTCTATTTTCTTGGTATCATTTCATGGGTAATTCTTTCTGATGTGTATCGAATATTTCAAATCAACTGGTTCTATATGATTACTATAACTGATTTTGTTGCATTGATTGTCCTTTATATCCATTTTACACCTATTGTTGATAAAGCAAGGCTTCCTTTGCCAAAGGAAGGAAGGCTTTCCTAATCTTTGGAACGTGCCAATTTATTCACTGTGTTATATGGCCCTCTGGATGTTAACTTGCATTAAATTTCACTAGCTTTTTTCAGGTGGGATGCTTTGTGGAGGGAATGGAACTCTTCCGTGACATGCAGCTTGCAGGTGCTACACCTAATGAGTTCACACTCACAACTGTTCTTGCAGCCTGTGCTAATCTGGTGGCTTTGGATCAGGGAAGATGGATTCACATCTATATTAACAAAGCTAGGATCAAGATGAATGATAGATTGCTTGCTGGTCTCATTGATATGTATGCCAAGTGTGGAGAGATAGAGTCTGCATGGAAATTATTCAATGATGAAACTAATCCAAAACGAACTGTTCGGCCTTGGAATGCTATGCTTAGTGGTTTTGCTATTCATGGCAGATCTGATGAAGCAGTCGAACTATTTGAAAGGATGAAGAAAATGAATGTTCTTCCTGATAAAGTAACTTTTGTATCCTTGCTTAATGCTTGTAGCCATGGGAGATTAGTGAACCAGGGGAGATTATATTTCAATTCAATGAAGAGTGTCCATGGCATAGATCCAGAAATTGAGCATTATGGATGTATGGTGGATCTTCTTGGCCGTGCTGGGCTCTTGAAAGAGGCAGAAGAGATGATATCAACTATGCCTATGGCTCCAGATACCATCATATGGGGTGCATTACTAGGTGCTTGTCGTATACATGGAGACATAGAGATGGGAAAGAGAATAGGGAAACTTATTAGTGAAGTGGAGCCTAAACATGTTGGCTGTCATGTTCTATTAGCAAATATTTATTCTCGATCTAGGAGATGGAATGATGCAGGGGATGTGAGGAAGCACCTTGAAATCACCAATGGGAGAAAGACACCAGGTTGCAGTTCCATCGAACTAAATGGGATGTTCCATCAGTTTCTTGTGGGAGATAAATCCCATCCACAGACAAAGCAGATCTACTCATTTTTGGATGAGATGGCTATCAAACTAAAGATCGCTGGCTATGCCCCAGAAGTTGGAGAAGTGCTGCTTGATATTGACGAAGAAGACAAGGAGACTGCCCTATCAAGACACAGTGAGAAATTAGCCATTGCGTTTGGGCTGATGAATACTAGTTCAGGAACCCCAATCCGAATTGTGAAAAATTTGCGGGTCTGTAGGGACTGCCACCATGCTACAAAGTTCATCTCCAAGGTTTATGACCGGGAGATTATAGTTCGGGATAGGATCAGGTTTCACCACTTCAAAGATGGATACTGTTCTTGCAAGGATTATTGGTAGAAGGCCACAGTAGGACAATGGAGTTACAGTTGACAACTCAGCTTGAGAAACTTGATTGAAGTTTTTTTATTTTCAAAGATGGATACTGTTCCTGAAATGATTATTGGTAGAAGGCCACAGCAGGAGAATGTAGGAGTTAGAGTTGACAACTCAGCTTGCTTAATCAACATCTTAACATAATAAACTTGATCAAAGTTTTTCATTTTTTTTATTTTTTATTTTTTTATAGCAAAAGTCATATCAATATTCTCTCTTTTTTCCCCTAATTGTTTGAGGCTTGTAAAAGATAGCCATTCTTTTGTTAATTTTTTTTTTTAATGCAAAGTAATCATATTTATAGAATGACATGCTCCCAAAGGTCTTGTAAACATCAGTTGACCCACACTGGAAACATATAAAGCTCATTGTGTAAAGGCACTAATTTACATTGGACATGATAGTAGTGCACTCCATATATGGATCACAAAATTTATTTGATCAGCATGTTGTCACTGTATAGGTTTGCATTTTGAATGAATTTTCTTGTGATTAGTATCTTCTTCTCCTATTAGAAGGAAAAAGATTCAATAGAAATCATAGAAAAGAAATAATTTAGAGAAAAGTATAATATCTGAACAGCATCTTGAAGTGGGGGAGGATGCTACGTGGTCCATGTATTAATGCAACACAAGAAGAATATTAATGGCAACTTGGCAAATAAAGCAGAAGAAGTACTATTACTAAATGTAAATATTTCCTAAGTAGCTCATGAATATTTTCAATTAAAGGAACTATTTTTATACAATTGAATGATACAGGAGTATTTGGAGTAAAACTCAGAAAGTTGTTACTGCTACTTTTGTTGTATTCGAGGATTTGATGTTATGAAATCCATGCATTAGTTGATGTGCAACTATTGATGTTGTTTAGTACTAGAATGGAATTTTATTTACAACATGTATTCATTTCTCTGCTTGTATGAGATTGCAATCAATTTTATTCATTGCATGTTAAATGTGTATCCCACAGTCCGAAGACATTATTACTATCTTATGATTAGCATGTTAGTTTGAAAAACAAGAGGAAATCAATCTGACTGTTCTGTGATGAGACATAATTATTGCTGCATTGGTTTGATTTGGGACATAATTATAGCATTTTTGGAATCCAGCAACAATTAACTGTAGTTTTCATTTGAGAAGCATGGGAAACTATCATTTGAAATGAGATTTAAATTTTTTAAGTCTCTATGATAAATAAGTTCGGATAAATCTTACAGATGTCTCATCCAGCAATATCAACTTTCATGAGATTGTGGAGCTCGCTGGTGTTGTAGTGATGAGACTAGTATCCAAAGATGGCACTTGCACTTGCTTCTAATGATGCTGCACCAAAAAAAGAGGGGATAAAAGGAGATAAAAGATTCAGTCCCAAAGCACACACCATGTACACGGAAAGTAGTTGCTTAAAAGGATTATAAGCAATCACTATCCAGTTAATCTATAATCATATGTTTACAAAACAAGATACATTAGTAAATGACTAGCGTTACTTCATCTGAAACTATCATATATATAACAAATTTCTGTTATGTCAACACACTTTCAAAATATAACTTCTCCAACCAGTGAATGAATCAGGCTCTACAGCAAATCGTACCCATTCAATCTCATAAAAGTGTACAAGCGAATTTAATTAATAGTAAATATCAACCCAGTTAGACATGGGAATCAGTAACAAAATCTAATGGAAAGGCAGCATTATCCTTAAATCTGACTGGAAAATTGTTTCCGTCTTCAACTTGACAGTTTCTTTAGAAGATTGAGGCTAGAGAGGTGACAAAGCCACTACCTTGCCAATAATTAGAGTCGAAGCAACTCATTGCTCAAATTTGTAAAAGAGGTTTGAGCAGAAAAGCCATTGCCCAAGGAGAAGGTTTGTCCGTTCATTATCTGCAAATCTTCAGTCTCAAGGATTACTTGATGATTCTACATTAAGATTTGTTACATCTCTTAGTAGATTTTTTTTTAAAAAAAAAAAAAAACCTGTCCATTCATTACGGTGGCGTAGTTCCTTGCACCACTGCAACAGCTAAAGTGTTTGATGGTAAGCCATGATTCATCAATTTCAGAGCAAGAGCTGAGACTTGTAAGGTTCGCCGTCTTGATGTACCGGACTCCATACTATTGTCAATCTGTTACTATATCGGTGCATAACCGGTTCAGTGTATTGAATACTAGCACACCCTCCATACCATAAATATCGATATCTAACCAATATGGTATGGCATGGCAAATCTTGGCTGCGAGGATTGATGGATCGGTAGCATTTTACAAAGGACATGTTCCTCCTTTTCTCGAGTGCACTGACAATGATATCACACCATAGCAAAAGAGCAAATGTCAGAGGGTCTAGTATTCTAATTATTGTGCATGTTAGCGCACGTGGTAGTTGTTTTTTCTCCTTGTTTTTCCCTCTTAGCAGAACCATATGATCCAGCAAAGCTTTAATTATTTTCTTCCTCCCCTGAAGCCAAATGAGAAGCATCCAGGTGTAAACTGCTTCAACTAATAAATATAGTTAAGGAAATCAAGACTTTTAGCAATTCAGCTCATTCAATCCAGTATATGGAGAAGACTGACGGAGAAGATGGTTGAACTGTGTAGCCAATCATAATTGACAATCAACAATAAGATGGCCATTTACTCTTCACTAGATTCTGTAGTTAGCATGTAGCTAGGAGAAAAGATTAAATTGTTGGTAGTTAGGGTAAGGTAAACCTACAGATTCTCCGTCAGTCTTCAGTTGGAATTTCTTTTCATCAAAAAAAAAAAGGGTGGAATTTTTTTCTGCTTGGATTCCAGACTACTGCAATTCTAGGATGATGCCTTGCAGCTTTTAGCCATAATAATGATATATTCTCTTTAAGTTATTAAAGGATTTGAATTATTTTTGAATTTTTCTTGACAGAAACATTCTGAAAATGTTCTTTGCAGATTGTAGGCCAAGTTAGTCAATGCGGATAGTTTTGATTGTGTTTTTCCCTTGTTAATGCGTAGTGCCATCGGTTTTACAAAAAGTGATATGATTATTTTTGAAAAAAACAATATGATTGATTTATAAATTATCCACAACTAAATCAAAAAACAATCATGGCTTTCAAAACAATCACGCCCTTTTGTCTGCCGTTGGTTATTATTCTCACCTCCTCTCTCATGCCTAATTTTACATAAAAAATACACATGTATGAACGGCCTCACATTTCTTTCTCGCTAACATTTTTTTAAGAAATTTAATTATCCAACTCTTTCTGGGCTTTTTATAAAGTTTTTTTTTCCTTTTTTATTAAAAAGGAGGGGGAGGCCCACAGGTGGTGCAATTATCTAGGTCCCAGAACCTCAAATTGCTAAGCATACAAAAATGTGACCACTAAAACAAGCCCCAGCTCTTTTATTTATTTTTTTAGTTGATTATTTAAAATTCAGAATGTTTCCCTCTAGTTCATACATGGGCAACTTGACATATGCTTTTAGCTAATTCCAAAAAATTTAGCAGTCTATTTAATACAAAAGACAACCTCTTATAATTGAAACTATTGGAAGTTGAACTCCTTTTCCTGGCAGTCACTAATGCACACCATTTGAGCTCAAGCTTGCTTCTCAACTTTTGGTCAAGACGGCAGTAGTAATAGACCGGAGAAATACAGGGATTTGATCCGCAGGAGTAATAGACCAGAGAAATACAGGAGAACAAAAGCGCAACAGTGGACGTACAAAACTACAAATAATGAGCCTTCCAATTCTCATGAATCCTATTTGAGCAACATTAAATCAACGGAATGATTACATCAAATTGCCGTTTTATTTCTGATGGAAAAAAATGTGGGACCCACTGCCACTACCCCATCATGTTACATCGCAGTGAGCGACGAATGACCATTTCCAACATCGCATTATCATCTCACTCAAAAAAAATATACAAGTCCTAAGCTTTGAACCTCACACATAAAACTGCCATTAATTCTGAATAGCTCTAGTTCCTCTTCTCATATCCAAAACAGTGTGCAAAAGCCGATTGCTGGTTGGGGAGCATAATGATCTTCAAAGAGTGGATTTTTAGGCCAAAGAATTCAAACTGGCTTATTGATAGGAATTTGAATATTTTGCCAACAAAAAGGAAACCTCAAAATCAAAATTTGGTAGCCATTCGTTATCCCTGTTGATGAAATTGGTATTCAGTAACTACGTGAGATTAAATCAGCACTGATCAGCTTGCCAAAATAATGGAAACAGGTAGTGTAACATACCAATACCGCAGGAATGTGAAGAAGAACCCATGAGATGCTATACAAGCATAAGGAAACGACTGCTCCAGCAATGAAATTATGTAAGAGGCGTTTGTTGTCCTTAGCAGGGACAAAAGCTGCTTTGAGTGAATTTGTCAGATCAAAGATTCGGTAGGATATCTGCAACATGCACATTATGATGTGTCAGCTATAGTCATCTTAAGAATTCTGGCCAATTTATTTCCGGCCAATTTAGGTAAAATTGACTTACAAGCACATAGATTGCGGTGGTAAGCAGGAAATTGAGCAATGGGTAATCTGGGATGAAACAAAGTAGCCATTTGGGCTGGCTGTTAGGCACGCCTGACCTGTGCATCAATCCAAGACATGCATTAGAATTCATTTGGACTCCTAGAAGTATTTACTGGGCTACGCCTGCACTAAAGATAATTAAGAGGCTTCTTAGAAGGATTTACAAGGGTTTCAAGCAAGCACTGAAATCCACAAGGTTTTGGCAACCTAGATTAGTTTCTTAAGGTCTGTTGCATAGCTGCAAGAAGGAGAGGTCATTGTTGCTATTCTGAAGTTACAGCATGAACCAAACACAACATATGCCATGAAAAAAGAAAATTATATCCAGTGATGCAGGATATTTTGTAGGCAACAAAAAACTTGAGATGTCACCAAAGTAATTCAAAATTTAGTGATCTATAAAGGTAAATAGCAGCTATAGAGTTTGCTTCCAACAAGATTATGAAATAAATAAGCAAGCATGATAATGAATAGGAGGAAAAGAAGAGAGAGAGAGAGAGAGAGAGAGAGAGAGGGGAGAAAACGGGTAAGGTGGTGAAGAGAGAGTAGGGGAAAAGTGAGCACAAGGAACCAAAAAAAGAAGGCTCTTTTCTTTACATGTGAATATGCAACGGAGGAGAGGAGAAAAGAAGGGAAATGAGAGAATAGAGAAGGGGGGAAAAGAGAACCCTGGAAATCAGAAACAAGAAAAGAAAGTTCGCTTCTTTTCTCTCTGCATCTCTCCACTTTTGGAGATGTCTGAAAATTAGTTTAGGAGAGATTTCTCTCCTCTCCTCTCCTCTTTTTGCTTGACCATATACTAGGAATTCTCTCTCTGTCCCCCCTCCCCCTCCCCTCTTCTAATTAAATTAAAGATTCTGACTCAACTCTCTTCTCTCCAAATCTCTCAAGCCAAGGAGAAGTTTGCTGGGTTGCAAGAAAACTACGAAAATGCAGAAGTCTTTCCTCCAATAAAGGAAAGTCCTATATTTTAACTCTTTGACATATTGGAAGAAGCAAACAAAACTAATAGAAAATCCATGAATTCTGCTTTTTCCAAGAGGGCCTTTGAGTTCAATTTTTCAATTTCTGGAGATTCTTGGCGAAACATGAAAAGTCTAATTTCCAGAGAATCAAGAAAAAGTTTCTTTCTGTGCTTACTCTTTTGCCAAAACAAAGAGATGGAAAACCAGATTTCCATGAAAAAGCAGTTTACTAAGCTGTTTTCTTCCAACAAACCAAGTTCCTATACCAATCTCCAAAGCTAAGAGATAAGCCTAATTAAATGAAAACCCTAACTTCTTATATCTTTCTGACACTACCCTCCATTAAGCAAAGCAAACTTTTCAGGGCCACTGTAGCATGAATAGTAAAGTTGCTACACTACTTTGCCCATCAACTTATTAATAGACAATGTGACTTATTTTTAATCCATTCAACATAATCACCTCTGACCATTCAAAATGAACATGAGATCATTTGATCTCAGCAATAAAAACTCCAAAAGCCACTAAAACTGAAAATTAAGGCATGACAGAATAACTAAAGGCTAAGACTAAATCTATGAGCAATCTCAATGATCCAGAGCCATCTGGTGCATCAACAGTCTAACAAATCATATCATAGTACTCAGTAATCATACCCCTCCATTTCTAAACAGTGGGTCCAGGGTTCGAGGCTTGAGCATCTTATCCCTCAAGATTTCCGACCCATCTACAAGTGGGAATTTCCTGTGCGAAAATCCAGTTTTCAAGCCTCGGATCAGCCCAGTTGTATGGGTTGGACCCCCTCCGAGCCTCTAAAAAAGGAAAAAAGCATGGACAGAGAGGCAGGAGGTGGGGATCTCATCTAGAGTGGTATAATAAACCAAAAATGATCTCAAGAAAGAAATTCAACTGACAGCTGTTGCATCCTTAGTCACTTTGTTCCTATCTATAACATCGCATCCTCGTGAGTAAGCTTTCTTTTTAAGATCCATTTGTGAATATCTGTTGTTCAAGAACTATTAAATAAAGCAAGTCTCAAACTCAAAAGATCCATAACTGGAGGCAAAACAAACAACATTACCAAGGAAGAGAATGACAAAACTTCATTTAAATACTACAGCTGATACCAAGCTAACTTTGAAATGCAGTTTGATAAGTAAAAAGTACGAAGCTAACTTTGGTTTTCTTTCCCTGATTTGGTTGTCTTATGATCTGTGCTTCAAAAATTCCTGGTATCAAACCATAAAATAATGTGTTGGTCAGCATAGTGTATCCAGCACAGCTGATATCACAGATTCAATATGACGCTTGTTTCATACTGCTTGCAACAATAGCACAGTATCAGTTCCACGCAAATGCTTGGCATGCTGCTAGGCCATTGCATGCAAAGTATTGGCATTGCATGGTATGTATCTGTCATTCCCAAGAAAGGAGCAAACAGAATTTCAACCATTATATATAACCTTGATGTCTCCATTCTTTGTTGAGACTCTTTCCTAGTCTAGACGTACACTAGAGGGTTGTTCTCGAATTGCATAAATTGAAACTACATTACCACTTTTATGCCTTCCTAATGTCATTTTCTCTGACTTATACAGTAAGATCATCTCTAGTCCAGAGCAAGGTTTTAAGAGCTGCATGCAGGTGTGATGTAAACCTAGCAACCTTGATGTCCCCATTCTTTGTTGAGACTCTTCCCTAGTCTAGAGGAATGCTGGAGGGTTGTGCTCCAATTGCATAAATTCAAACTACATTACCAATTTTATGCCTTCCTAATGTCATTTTCACTGACTTATACAATAAGATCGTTTCTAGTCGAAAGCAAGGTTTTAAGAGCTGCATACAAGTGTGATGTAAGCCTAGCACTTGCAAGATACATGCCATCTTCCACCAATTGGCCACATTTGGCATGTATTGGCATGCCGTGGATTAGCAGCCAGTTTTACTGGAACACATGGGCATAAGTAGATACACATATTTTGGCCTTCAATTTAAACCATTCTAAACTTCTTTCCAAGGCTCTTAGGTTGGTTTTATGCACCCAAAAGAAGGATAAAATCAATAAGGTAGTATCTCACAATCGAAAGATACACATGCATGTCATTTATTGTACAATTTATAATTTAAGATAATATGATATAAGTCTTACATGTTAGATGAAATCAAGACATGCATGCACGTTAATTACTACAAAATTTATAATTTACAACAACATGACATAGTATTACATATTAGTAATGCATCTGAAAAAGGTGAAAAAAAAAAGATATTGGATGATTAGACAGCAACCATTACTGAAACACATCATACATACATGAACCCAAGATGGATGCTCTCCAAAACCATGATAAAGTTTATTAACTGCCTCAATTGTGATGGAGTAAAGAAACAGAAGGCTTCAAAGCTTTTTGACTTGATGTCTGCATTGAACCAAAGGTTTGATACATGCAGCATGAACAGATACTCAGGATTCCTCACCATGAACCCATGTCTTATGTTGGTCCAGGCCTAGCATGGTGCATGCTGGCAGACAATATCAGCATACCAAACCATGTTCCAAATATGTCACACGAGAGTCATATGCAAAATATCGCAATTGTGATAGACCATAGCTTTCATCCTTAAACCGGTCCATGCAATATAATTGGGCAAATTTGTTAAGCTTAGGTTTGAAACTATCAGTTTTAAATAAGGTACTCCAAGAAGATATTCAAAAGAACCTTTGTGAAATGCAGCAAGAGATGAGAGTATCCATACCTCAGCCAGATATGGATCTGAGAGATGTAGGTTTCCAGTGTGACCTTGCCAAGCCACCTAACAAAGAGATTGAAAAGAATATTGACCAAAGAAAACATCTGAAGCTTAGAGTATAGAGAGAAGGTATCATAAAGGTTACAAATGTAACTTACGCAAAGAGAGTCAAAGAAGAACTACGTAATTGCTGAGTGAAGTTCCGCAAACAAATGTAAGCACTGGAGAGGATTGAAATCAGATTTATTATTTAGTAGGTTAGGCATATAAATCCAAAAATTAACTAAATGTAACTTTAAATAAAATTTCAAAAACCCACGTGATTGGAATCCATGATGTGTATGGGTGGAACTTATTGTATGTAATCTTGTCTAGCTTGTAAATATACTCATACCACAAGTAAGCAACCTGGAAAAAAAAAAAAAAAATCAAACATATGTCATATTCTGGTACTCACGAGACGAGGTCCCTCTGCTATTCAATAGAAAGAATCACATGACTCACCACCAAGCAAACAGTAACAAAGATTGTTTTAATCGACAATCTCATTTTAGTTTCAGATTCCTCAAGCCTCTCCATCCATCTTTCGACCTATTGCAATAAAAGGCTGAAAAACTAAGCAGCCTTGAGAATATCAATAACTCAAATAAACAACATTCAAGATTACACATGCACATCATTCAAGATAACTCAAATACCAACATCAACCAAGCTACATGCTAAAATCCAAACAGGAAATGTCTGATTCATCGAGCATGCCACCAGCATTAAGAAACTTACAGTGGGGTGATAGTAAGCATATATCATTCCAATGATCCAAATATAGCGATCCAGGCCAGATCTAAAGTGCCACTCATGCAGGAGAGGTAAATTAGCTTTAGAAGGATCTGCATCCTTGTAACCTGCATCCAACAAACTCGGTACATTTGTAATGATCCTTGAGATGAATAGCAAACTTGATTGTGAACATAGTTACTTACCAAATAGAAATGTAAAAGGGGTCCATATAAGATCAAAAACTCCAGGAACTTCCCAGATTAAGATGACCACCAAAAAACAACTAATAATCTTCACAGCCATTACTGATGCAATCTCATTATACTTGTTACAAATGCCAAGTGCACCATATACCATAAGAGTGAAAAGAGTGTGCATTGGACAAATATAATACAGCATGTAGTCATTGTTCAAGACAATGCAGCAGAAAGCCACAAAAAAATTTAGCCGCCACATCATCTGCAAACAAGTAGATGGGTGTTGTATTTCAATATTAGCCAACAGATAATTAGAAACAAAAAAAATAAGGGATAGAAAATCATGAAGGCACCTGCGCAAACCGAGCAAGGCTAAAATCCTTCCTTATATAATAATATGAGAAGTTCCCAAATCCAGTCATCCACACATAAGCAGCAATGAACACACGTATTGCATTGTATATCTCTGTGGCAGCGAAGTAGTGATACATCAAAAATAAGACCTGGGAGAGGATGTTTATGGGTGAACAATTAGAAATTGTTTTCACAGCAAAGAAATATTTATAATTATAATACTTCATAATATTGTGGCAGTGAGCTTTTAGGGTGCAGAACACTATAACCACATCTGAAATGTCAACATGGTCCTGCACAGCCCAAAACAATCATGGAGTAAAAGATAAAGTAAATAACCTCGGTAAAATAATTATGTTGTATGAAGAGAGGATGTGATAATAAAAAATATATATTTTTGCATACACAACTATACAGTATATGACAAAGATTTTTTGTCAGGTGCTTAAAAATATTTAATAGTTGTAATTAATTAGCAATAACATGGATCCTTTGTTTGTTCATCAAGAAAGAAGCTACAGATAATGTAAATTTGTCAAAACATAGTCAAAATATATTAAGAATTAAAAAGAAATAAGATTAACATCTTTAACCAAAGTGGGTTATCACAATGCTAGTAAGTTCATCATACAGGCACCATTCAAACACATAGGCCATATAATGACGTCAAAGTTACAAATTTTCAAAAGTAATCATCCACAATGTCCATTATTAGATGGCCAGCATTTAATAGGAAAGGATGTCCCTACGACTCCACCATGCTCCACAAACACCCTCTCCCCCCCCCCCCACAACCCCCCCCACCGGGAAAAAAAAAAAGGACACACAAACACACATATACACAATGAAGATGGGGACCCTGGTTGAAGGATAAGGAGAAGGGAAACTCATGCTAGGTTAGAAGAGAATTTGGGTGCAGCCAAGGAGAAGGATGTGGGCATGAGGGGAAAAGGAAATAGAAAACAAAGATACTTACATACATGTGCCCCTGCTGCTATTGTCAAACACTATTGCTAGGTCTCTTTGTCTTACTGTCCCACTTATGACGGACACAATAGATGACATCTGAAAGGGGCTTGGTTCATCATAAGGGTCATGAATTCTAGGTATTTAACCCACCTAACATGATAGACCCATAATCTACCAACCATCAAAAACCATTAAAATTCAAAATATCCATGATGTATCTCGAAAGGTATTCAGTCAATATGCTAATGCAACCACCAACAATTAAAAATGAACAAACAAATGGATACATGTGGATAATATCCAACACATATCAGGTAATATTAGAGTCTCACCAGTGTCCTGTATGTATTGCATACAGCAATAGCTGCTTTGGGGAATATATGTGCTTTAGAACCTAGGTATCATAAGGCTTTTTTTAAAACTCATGTCCGCTACTTCATAGATAATTGAAAGGGCTTTCTCTTGATCAAGCTATGTGCATTTCTTGCTATGCTTTTTAAGAAAAATGGGAGGGGCTTTCCATATTCATATGTTGCCCTTCATACATAAAAACAGTCTCAGGGGCTGACCATCAAATTATGGTGTTGCATGACTCAGCTACGTTTTGCTCCATATTAGTGCTCATAACAGGAGTAAAATTTGCATGGTTAACTTGCAAATTATGACAGCCTTACTCTAATTATATACAGTATCGTCCTCCTCCATGGTGCACATTTTTTTGTCATCCTAGAGTATTTTATTGACATCCATCTTAACATTAATAACCAAGCTTTGCCGGTCCATACCGTACCAAACCAATACGCAGTCTCGTACCGTACCAACACTCAGTATGCCTCACTGTCTCATACCGTATCGTGTATCAACACCGTAATAAGATGGTTCCAGTACAAGTCCGATACCGAGACGGTGAACCTTACTAGTAACTATCTTAGATAAATTTACTAAGCCATCTCATGTACAAGAACAAAGAAACCATTGGTATGCTCTCATTGTAGGATAACCATTTTACAAAGGATAATTTGCAGTTCATCTTATTGTGCTCCAACATATTGGATTTCAATTCTATTTCCTCAGACATTGCCAATTTTTTCTAATATTAAATATTGAAATTTGTCAAAATTATTTTTGATAAAACCACAGTTAACCCACTGGACAAGTATTTCAATTGAAACAATCCTTGCACAAGTGATTGCATTAAGGAGATCTAGGAAATTATTGGCATGCAATCTCCCATCACCATCAGGCACTGTAACTTAAAGGCATCGGTGTTATCCTGTTGAATATGAATTAGCCAACTCTCAAATCCACCATGTAGGGTTGTAGATTTCTTTACTCCCTAGCATTTTCAATCTCAATTCTACCTCCAAATTCCTAATGGTTTGGGGATACATACCTCCCTTCAGGCCTGCCATGTTTTTGAAAATAGACAAGTGTCAACTCATGCAACTACACTCCAAGATATCTTATTGTGCTTGATTCATTCTTGGAAGGCACATTCTTTGAGTAATATATGGTCCCTTGTGAATCACATTATAACCATAATGCCAATGTTTAGACTTTAGAGTGCAACAAAACCGCATCAGATTGAAAATCAAACTATGAAAAAGAAAAAGAGAGTTAATATATTTCATCACAGTATAGGTTTTTTTGAACTCCCCAAGGCTTTATGTCTTTGCTTCTTCCTCCGCAAATCTGAACATTCTTGGGCACATACATTCGTTAATTATCACCACACTTTTTACATAAATAAATAAAGATCATAAGCCAAATATATAGTTTGCATCTCCAAGATCTCCTCTCTTTATTTCTTTGCTCTGGACAGGCACATCCATTATAATTCCATGGCTTTTGGATCACATTGTAGCCCTTATTCCAAATGGTTATGTTGATGGAAAACAACACAGAAAAATAAAACTTACCAAAGAAACTACTTGGACATGGCCAGACAATCAGCACCATTAGCCCATGCCACACCCCAAAATTATCCTATTTTCCCCATAAAAAGACTATCTTTGTCCCCTCTTCCCTATTTCCATCATCCCTTGCCCGGAAAGGAATAAGTCAGCTATTTTAAGTTGCAAATCACTAATCCCCTTCCTCCTTCAACAGATAAACATCTTTTTAAACCAAAAAGTATAAAATACCCTTTGTTTCACAAATAAAGGCAATCACTACTAACTCTACTAACTTAAAGAGTAGAAGTGTCAGTTCGGCCAAATCAGCATTAAACAAGTGCAACTGATTAAGAAGGCAGAAAAAACTGAATCAAGTTTTTTTACCTAGTCCTGCAGGGAATCCTTTTCATCATTAAATTGAGCATGATAAAAATATTTAATAAAGAGGATAAGCATAAAAGAGTACAAGGTAGTGTAAATATTCGTAAGTCAAAATGGCCACCGTAGGATTTATGGTACTAAGTCCAAGATCAATTAATTTACCATCAAAGAAGGAGCACAAGAAATGGGAGGAATGATAAGTCACCAACCTGCATCCATCCTTTCCATTCCTCAGTCTGATGACGATTTAGGTAAAGTATGGATTTTCCCGAGAATGCAGACTTGTCATTGTGCTTCTTAAGAGAAGTCATGGCTGAAGCTATGATAAGAAGAATGTAAAGAAAAAGAAACAGGTCGCGGCTGTAATTCTGAAAAAACCAAAGGTCACAATAAAAATCAGATGAGTTCAGTGCTATTTAAAAAAAATGAGAAAATTGAAGCAGCTTGTGATCATAATTCAATTTGCAGCAAATATATCTATGAGAACAACTGGGATTTGAAATTGTTCACAATTTCTGACCACATTTTTAGCAAGAAAAATAGGAAAATGACACAATTGGTCACAGTGTACTGTTATATGAACAGATGTCTAGATAAGCTCAAAATCGTTGCATCATAATAGGTGTAGAAATATTTGCATATGAACCCAAAGATGGCTATTGATAATGATCACACCATAGGTTAATTACATTTTAGTGACTAATATGCAATTTTATTACTGAGTCAATCTGGTTTGCATATATTTTTTCTTTTTCTCTTCTTCCAAATGGGCCTTCTAAATTTGGGAGCCAATCCAGGTGGTCATTTCAGTTGGCTCTCAATCATCTGAAAGTGTAAAAAAGAGCCAAATTTCCAAAATGAAGGATCACATTTTTAAAAGGAACATATATAAGTGTATAGTAGAATAATTAAGATTCTTATGGGTTAACAGAGATATTACTCAAAGTGCTGAGGCATCATCGCCATGACCAGGTTTTGGTCCAAGATCAGGATCACCATCATAATGTGTTAATATTAAACTATAGACAAAAGCCCGCAGCTGGATCATATAGTTGGTAAAAAGAAATCAAGTTTGTTAGAGAACTTAAGACATGTTTCCCATTACTGAACACCAATTACTCAACCCTTGTTTCATATAGCTTTTCTGGAATGACTCTAGGTTGCTATGACAAGCACATCAGCATCAAAAGAATTTTCTGATGTTGAATGGGCATTAGAAACAAAGGATAAATGTATCTAGTGTCAGGAATCATGCACCAACAGACTGTAAGTTTCTAGTTTTATTCTTGTGCAAAATTGGTTTGTGCACAATACAACATCATACATGTACAAAAAAAGCTGTATAACCAATTTAGTCTACAATAAACTCAAATTAAAGTCTAAGAAAAAGACCTTCTTAGATTCTGAGAATAGATTTGTGCGATCACAGATGTAGAAGTAAGCCAGAGTCAACCCAAATTCTGACCTGCACAATGATTATGAATTAATCCAGATCCAGGTACAAGGAAAAAATTTCGGGGTGGCAATGCTTAACCTGTTTAACTTGATTCAATACAATGTGGGTCGGGTTCAGGTTGATAGATTTTTGACCTAACATGTAACTAACCCAACCCGTATCTGACCTGCCCTGACCTGATTGGCACCCTAGGGAAATTGATCTATTCAGCAGAGGTTTAAAATATATGCTGAAGAATCTTACATGGCTCTTAGTATTGCTCGATTTTCAAGCAAGAAAGACTCATCCATTGTCATAAACCTACAGTACATAACAATGTCAGAAAACATAAATTTCAACAACTTATGGGTCATAAAATTTTTAGTGAAATTTTCTTCTAACTTATATTGTCAACAACCTGAATAAATTTGCCCGCACAGAAGCATTCTGAAATTTTGCAGATGATGATTTTGATAGCCCTCCTTCAAGCAAAACAGCACGATCATCTTCCTTGATCATTTCATTTCCCAATTCAACCAAATTTACATCTGAATGACTGAAAAAAAAAAAGGCATTGCTGAGAGAAGGTCTAAAATTTGGGCTTGGACCCATGTTGATTGATTAATATGGGCTTATTTAAATGGATGCTTCCAATGTAACATGAAAAAAAAAAAAAAGCATTCTCTCAACCTTAGTCCTGTCTTTTGTGAATAATATCTTATGTCTCGAGAGATCTAGTGCAGCTTGATCCATCTGATTTGCATAAAAGTTGTTTGAGAAAGGAATTACCTTGCAGACTGGATAGTGCCGCTCAAGAGTCGCACCCCATTATAATACAAATAAGATGCAACTAATTGTCCATACACATATGTAAACATTCAAGGTCGACAACTTGTTACCAGAGCATATCTCACATCAATTTGAATGTATAGATAAGATAGCAAAAATTTTGTGCAGGAAATAATCTAAAGAAGAAGAAAATTACCAAAGACATCTAAAATGATCATCATTCAAAATTTATATTCACTCAGGCTGCACATACAATGATTCCTGTATCAGATCTTTCATTTTTTATCTTCTTGTTTTCATATCTCCTATATCTACGACAACTTTTTATTTCTAAATCACATGCAAGGTACACCAGACACGAAATTCGTCAAAAACAACAAAATTAATGGTGCCTGTCTTTATACTTGTATTCAATTTTGTTAACAAACTAGAGTGGACAATCTAATGGCTACTATCCTGTTAGAATGATTAGCAACAGAAATTTCAAACCTCCAAAATCATAGATATGATACTTCCAATTCTGCATATCTAATCATAATTGTCTGTTCTGCCTACTCAAATTAATACAATAAGATTCAAGAATGATAAATTTCTATAATTTGTTCTTGCTTCTGTAATAAATATCTTACACTTTCGTAGGAGAGGAATATTTTCTGTACTCCAATATTTCTGAATATATCCATGCAATGAACACAGGGAAAAAGCCAAGCAAAAATGAAACCTGCAGAAGCAAGAAAGAAAAAAAAAAGAAAGAAGGTCAGTGGTAGTTAAAATCATCTAGAAAGAGATATGAGATATATGTGAATTAGAATAGGCACTGGATTTTCACTTCAAAGAGAAATTTTTATATTTCGCAGTGGACTGGAAAAGCCAAGGTGAATATAATCAATGTGCAGAAAGAAAGCATCTCCTAATATTCCTATAAACCGGAATCTTATAAAGAAATATAAGTTTTTCAGAAAAGAAGAAGAAAAAGAAACTTACTAGGCATAAGGATTCCACAAAACCAAAGGGAAAACCTGATACAGAGAGAACCAAAAAAAAAAAAAAAATTCATGCACCCCCAAGGGTAAGAGTTTTTGCAACCTAGTTCTCTAGCAATGTCCAACATCTACTTAAGGGATTTTGGGATCTAGTCTCCCACCATCCACCAAGAATTCAAAAAAATCAGTATCCAAGCTCCCTTACTACAAGAGCCTAAGAGGTGCACGAGGATCAAAGGGTTGTGTTCATCTTAAAATTACAACAAAAGCTTTCCCTGCACCTTGATATAAGTATTTCTCTAAGGGACTGTAAATCACAAATAAAAGATCATTATGGTCCCAAAGAATATATGTTGTGTCAAAAGGACTAAACACTTCCATCTAGGATGACCAGAGAACTGCCAAACAAGAAGACTCCTGACTTGTCAAGAGCAAAACAAACAAATATTATAGTAAAGTTGGCAGTCTCCCTCTGATCTCTTGCAAGTAACCACCAGCTCAGAAAAATTTAAAAATCAACTATTCATTTCCCCTAAACGCTTCTACAAGGACAAAATTGGTAACTTTGTCACCAAATCATTTTATTCTACTTCCTTTTTTCTCCAAGGCCACACAACTGCAAATCAGATTGAGCTCTTCCATTTGAAAAACTAAAGCTTGACTTACTATCACTTGCAAATACACTGATAATATTTCTCCAGACGCTGATTGGTTACCTGATAATTAAAAAGACATTTCACTTGCAAATGGCAGCGGTCAGCACAGCACGTGCTTGCAATGATATAGGAATGCAGCAGTTAAAACCTTTTTTGACTCCCTCATCCATCTGATGCGTTGCTACAATAGCCTTTCTCTAAAGATGTTGCCTTTCTATCTTGGAACTCCATATTCAGTAAGCAAGAAGAGCCAAATTAAGATTCATCAAATTTTTCATTCCTGGCCCTCAAAATAAATAGTTTTACAAAGATTCTCCTAAATGACTAGGTGAGAACATTCTGATTCTTTTCATCCCTTCCCTAAGGATCACTGTAAAGTTTCCCCAATTTATTTACCACACCGAAAGGCATAGTAAACAGACAGAAATGAATAAGAAGGCATAGACCGTGGTTTGACTTGCACCATGTCAGAGGTTTAGTTGGATGGAAATAATATGATATCACTTGTTGTCTCAAATATTTCTTGACTAGCGTACACGAACCAAAAAAGATGGACAGTGTCCATACACCCGATGGTAGGGAATGGTCCAAAGAATCACCCAACTATTCTATGCCAATGGGTAATGCAGCTCAGAACTCGTTGTTCCCGCATTTCAAAAGTCAAAAACCTCCACGTCGACCACAAAAAGCCACCATCAGACAAAAGACATGATCGTCAATCTAAAAAGGGAGAATAAAAGAAGATAAATGAAAGAAGAAATCGATTCAGCCAAATGAATTGATCAAGCAGCTAAATGGTGCAGGCCACGATCCTGCTTAAAATTAATGATTACCAGTTACCACATTCAGGACAGACTCACAAATCTGCCGACAGCAGTAGCTCATCACAATCAAAACCAACTCCAAATCCGGCAAAAATTCCAAAACCGACCCAAGAAGTAAAACTGATCTAATATATCTCAAAAGCAAAGAAAATGATAAATTGATCTCCTTCCTCATCAACTACTCGAACAATCCAATCATCGTACCCTAACAAATGAAAGAACTGCATACCTGTCCGGGAGTCACAGCGCCAGAAACCTCCATGTTCTCTGAATTGCGCATCAAGAATCAATCAAGAAAGAGAAGAATCAAAACCCAAACAACCTACAATGGAAGAAATAACGAAAGGGGAAAAGATAATGAGAGTGGATTACCTCTGAGGAGAAGCGATTCTTCTCCTTCCTCCGATACCTCCGGCGGGATCAAAGAAGAAACTTCATCGACACGAGGAATCGAGTGGTTGGGGGAGGAGAGATATATAAATCCTAAAGAAAGCGCCGATCTGAAGCAAACCGAGGGCCACCAAGATTAAAAAGAGACGTCGGGTGACGATGTCGGAAGAGAAGTCGTCCTCACGAGCGGGGAAGGCAGAGGAGGGGAGCGGTTGAGGGGAGTTGGTGGTTTCTTGCCTTCCGGCCTTCGTCGACAAAAACAAATAAAGTAATAAATATAAAATAAAATGAATAGATAACCAAAAAGAGGAGACGAAGAGCGGAACGCCCATATTTCTAATACGTCACTCTCATCTGAAATAGGCTACTTCCATTACAAAACCAATGCAGTTCGATATTTTAGAGATTGCGATATGATACGTAAAGTGGGATAAATAATAATTGGGGACACAGGAAAAAAAATAGAAGGCACCATACAGGAAAAACAATAGTACTAGAGGGTGGTGATAGTAGAAGTTGTTGGCTCAGCGGACCGAGTAGTATTAATAAAAAGATCTACGAGCAATTAATGGTTTAAATACCCAGTTTCCCACCCCAATGCCAGCATCATGAGCTAATAATACTCACACGGGGAGTCACATTGGTGTGGGTCGCACGTTTCAGTTAGGTGTGTGCATTTGGGTGTTGGGAAAGGTGGTGCAAGAGAGATTTACATGGTTCGGTTACGATTCACATTGCCGACAGCGGCTACTGATGGCCCTTACAGCTCATAACGATATACGGTGGTGTGTGATCTTGTTCGCTTGGTAACGATAGAGTACAGCTCTAACAGAGTGATAAGTCTCTTCCAGCTACCCCTAGTGCCAGATTTTCCATTGTTTTCTTGGCAGCTTATTCGTATTCGATAATCTATTAGTACGGCATCATGCACCACAGCTGGAATCCTCAAAATGGGCAATTCAAATTGCTGAAACATGTCTGCGGTTTTTTTTTTTTTTTTTTAATAAAATAGCCCATTCAAACAATTCTTGAATACGATCAAGAAATTAGAAAATAAAAATTTATAATATTTCATTAAAAAAAAAAACTTCCGTAACAATTTCTATTCAATTAAGATAAATGGTAGCATTGTCATATATCCGTGTAAAGCCTAGCTTGGCACCCATCCAAGTTACGTGCTGTAGTATGGAAAACAATGTCCTATAGCAAATCATGTATCAATTATGGATTGACATGAATCGGATACTTATTTGTGGGTCATCACCTGAAATAATATTTTAAAAAAATAATATTTATGTATTAGGTGCTCTTACTGGTTGTTGATTCCTTTTAATTGAAGATTTTATTTTGCCAAGATTTAATAGACAAGAGTTGGATGGTTCGGTAGACTGACAAATAACTGTTACTGCACTAACCAAAAAAAAGGAAACAAAAATACTCACTGCATTCTAATTCTAGTCCAAACCTAATCAACTAAATAGTTTGTCAAGCAGTATAAATCCAATGTTTAAAGTTGCTTCTTGGTATCGAGAGGTGTAGACAGATCATAACCTCCATGTATTATATTGGGAAAACTATATAGAAAAATATGTAGAAAGGTCATAAAGAAAGGAACTAGAAGTCAAGGATCAAGCTAGCTAGACAGTATATTTCATCTTTTTTGGTGAATCCATCATGTGTGCGTGGCTATGTGACTACAAAATATCAAAAGCTTTGAGGAATGTTATGTCTAGGATGCTTGCCTAGCATGCTTGAGCTTTAAGCTATATCAAGATTACATCCCAAGCTATCTATGAGCGTCCATAACATCAAACTTTAAAGGACAAGGATATGGAATTGACTTGCAAAATATGGAGAGAAAAAAATAATATTAATTATATAAAAATTATAGAAAAAATGCTGTTGGGGAATACCCACCGACCGACCGACCGATGGTCGGAGGGACCGACCGACCGACTTACAGTCGAAGGGACCGACCGACCAACCGACGGCCGGAGGGACCGACCGACCGACTTACGGTCGAAGAGACCGACCGATCGACTGACGGCCAGAGCGACCGACTGACGGGCGCCATCACCGGTCAATTGACGGCCCATCACCGACTGAGGATATGTCGGGCATACCTTTCCCGACCGACTGGACCCGGAGGTCTGATGGCCGACTCACGTAAGACTCGCCGACCAACAGAGAGGCCCGACGTCACTCGGCTGGCTACCGACCTAGGGTCGGTCGACTCCTCCAATCGTCGTGCAGCCGCCTGAGCTTGTCAGTTCTGACAGCAACATACGGCACTGCCACCTAGGGGCATTATCCCACCTAAGGCATGGGGCAACCCTAGTGATTTGACAGCTCCACGGCGACATGACACTTTCACGGCGACTCTGACAGTCTACAGTGAGTTGACAATTCCTCAATTGTCCGCGCCATTAATGACGACGCCATACTTGCTCCACTATATATATCGGGGAAGGAAACAGTGCAAGGGGACAGTCCACTCCTCGACTTCAAAACCACAGGCTCGCTCCTCTCTCCCTCTCTCCCTCGATTGAGCTCTCTGTCTTCATTTCACTGTTGTCCAGTCACCTCTTTGACTTGACCGTCGGAGGGTCTCCGCCGGAGCCGCCTCCGATCAATGTGGACTTCTCATTTTGCAGGTGCACCAATTCTGTTTCTCAGATCTTTGTACCATGGATAACAAGAGGAGTGCCCATGCATCCCCACCTGGACTAGAAAATCTGACTTTATTCTATTCATGTCCAAGATAAATACTCTTGGAAGAGGATGGAGTTTTGGGTATTAGATCAATAATACCAATTTAGTAATGCTGATTATTACCAAAAGCATCCTCTTATATTAGTGAGATCATGTAATGGGTGGAAAGCAAGAGCGGTGGTAATAACTTGCCGTGGGAATATTTTGAAATATCTAACAATAAAAAAGGGTAAAGAATATAAGAGAAGTTTGTGGAGATACATAACTAAGAAAGTTAGCATCAAAAACTATGATGAAAAAGTATGCATGTGTTTAAATTTAAAAAAGAAAAAAATGGTGGAAAATCAACTAGAAAAAGTTGCTTTAAAGAAGTGAGACTTAACTTTTCTATTAGGTGAGAATATTGACAGCTTAGCAAATTAGATAAACATAATTATTCTTGCCCATGATTAAATTTGCCCCATGAAACAATAAGAAAGGTTACTCTAGATGTTGGAGTCATGCAAATGATTGATACATAAGATAATTATAATGGCAGTTTGAAGTAAGGTCCGATAAAGTAAGGAATATTATCCATCTCCCATCACACCACAGCTTGAAGTAAGGTCCGATAAAGTAAGGTCCGATGCATAAGATAATTATAATGACAGTTTGAAGTAAGGTCCAATAAAATAAGGAATATTATCCATCTCCCATCACACCACAGCTTAATGTTGTTTTCGTTCTTTTATAATGTGTTGGCTAAAGGTCAAAGAGCTATCTATCTAAGATATTTCTTTTCAATTTCCTTTTTTTTTTTTTGTTCCTTTCATATTGGATTATCAAAAGATACATCTAAACAAGGTTCTCGGCTGAACAAATATGCATGACAGACCAAACAAATTTTGTCCAATAGTTGAATGACTCAACTTACCATAACATATTCTACCAAAAAAAAAAAAAAAATACTTACCGCAACATGCTTACGGTAAATTAAATTTTAACACATTTTACTTTACAATCACTTATTTAATATTTCATTAGGTGTTGCCGCTTAAAATTATAAATACGGTGCCTCCATTCATCTTGACATGATTCTAAATATTTTCTTTGCATATAAATTCATAGATAGATTTAAGACTCTATTTTTATGAATAAAAAAATAATATCCATGTAATTTTTTACATTACAAACTTTCATAGAGAACTCTTGCATTACTGATCACAATCATCACCTTGCTCTTATGTACAGTCGTATACAAAATCGTTTAATATAAATATTATTTTTATTAATAATATATTATAATATTTAATTATTTTGATAACATAATAAACTACAAAAAATGCTTCGATAATAATAGTACATCTATCAATTTTATAAATAAAATAAATTTAAATTCTATAAATTTAGAGAAAATTGGAGATGTCAGTGATCCGGTGCACTTTTATGATTTGTTAGCTACATAATTTTCTGTTAATGCCGGTAGAAATCAACAATAAAAGAAAGTGATTCGAATTGGAGAGAAAAATGGCATTAAAACAATGATGTAACGGTAGAAATTAAATTTGAATTTTTAAAAATTGAGATATTTAAATTTAGAGAGTGAAAAGTATAGTTTATCTTAAAAAAAAAAATAATGAAAGGAAATCACCTGGCAAATATTTTAATACCCGGACCCAACCAGCTGGTGTGATCAGAACAATCCATCGAGTGCTTGTTCCCTTTCAGCCAGCCAATTCATGTGCTCGAGCGCGTTATGTTGGTCTTAGCATCGCCAGAGTTGTCACCTTTCTATTATTTCTTTCGAATCTTATCGTTGAGGGATCTTGGAAACCCGCACGGGTCACGCTAAATTGGGGAAAAAAAAGGAAAATAATAAAAAATCTCCCAGCTTCTTCTTCTCCCAGAGTCCATCCCCAACTCTCTTTTCCCCCTTTTCTCTCTCTCCCCGATCCTTTGCAGGCTGATTCTTCTTATCGGAGGTAAAATTTGCTCTTTGCGTTGTCTTCGTGGGCGTTTATGCTGATTTCTTGCTTGATTTGGGGTTCATAGATGGCGTCCGTGCCTTCTGGTAGTAGTTAAATTTTTTATTATTTTTTGATTTGTTTTATTTGAGAGAAAGTCTTTCATCCCATCACGAGGTGTTCAACGTCCAACTTTTTTCCTTCGAAATTTGTTCTTAAACGATTTTTAAGAGCATGTTTGCAATCTTTGATGCCATCTCGTAAAGGAAAACATATTTCTCGATGGATTTAATCGGAAATCCTGGTGATTCTTACACGGGCTTTCTGTTATTTTTAGTGAATGTGGATCGCAAGGGATTTGTTCATCCATATGCTCAATTTCAGGTTAAATTTATTGGTTTTTTTTTTTTGTTGCATCCCCAGAAACTGATATATGAGAATGCGGTATCGTGGAAATCTAAATGAAATCTACAATAGATTGAGTTCCGAGCTATCTTTATTTATTTATTTCTTGGTAAAAAAATTTATGCATCTATTACCAATTGATGGTGTAAATCGGGTTACGTCACTTGGTTAGTTGGTTAAGTGCTTAGTGATCCAGATCCCCCAAGGTGGGACACCACTGTAGCAAACTTCTGGGCATTTTTTTTGTTTGTTGTGATCGCAAATATGAGATAATAATTATGTCAGTCAAGAGTTTTAATTCATTTTTTTTGGTGACTTGGTGTTTCTTTGGTAGCCATCAATGACGTTGGCCAATTTAATGGACCATGAGTTAGATCAATAGGCTTGTTTTACAACTGGTAACTATTTGCATGACCTTGCAATTTCTTGTACACTTGATTGAGTTGTTTGTTTAGAACTCAAAGATATATGTATAAGAAAAAGAAATGTTTTGGATTGTGTTTTTTGCATTTATCCTTTTTCTCACCTTATTAAGCAATGAGTACCACATTCTATAGTTGTAGGAAAATTCAGATGATCAGAATAGCTTCTTAACTGGGGAAATTTGTGGATCTTATAGGTTGGACATGTTGGCTTTAAAAGGCCATTGCTTCTTGGTAACGTGTTGGAGTCTATGTAATCATAGATTTCTTTGATCATAGAATTGACCAAAATCCCTGTTTTCTCATTTCTGTTGTGCATCAACTGGCATCAAAACCATATTGATAGTTTAAAATGGAAGGTGTGCAATTTCGCAAAGCTATGACCTATAAATACTGTCATGATATGGTGATTTTTGATACAGTGGATCAAAAGATGGATAATTTTCTTTAAAGCAATCACTTAGCAATATAATAACTTTTGAAATAAGGAGAGCTTGCATCAATTGAGTAATGAATATTGCACTTTAGTAGTTTCTTTGCAAACTGGGGCCTTCCTCTTTTAAAGATCTGAATAAGGATAGTTCTGAAATATCTTATTGAACAAAGAAGCACTGACCAGGATCAGATTGTAAATCTATGAGGGTAGAAGTGCAAAAAGGCTAAAATGTGACCTAGACTCACGAGTCCCATGATGGAGGATGAAGAGATTCCTAAAGATTATTCATCATAGTAAATGGTCCATGAAGGGGCTAAAATTGTTGAGTATTGTCATTTTTGGATTGCAAAATGGATTTTGCATTTCTGATCAGATAGATTAATTATCTTCATCCAATGTTGAATTGAAACACATTAAGATGAGCTAACGAATCAATAAGCAGCAATATTTGATAGTTTGATTGGTAGTGAGCTTAGTGTTGGTGATCATCATTGAGATTCTCACGAGTGTCAGTGCAACTAGAATACTAGATGGCTCGGTATAGCTCTTGTATTTAATTAAACATTTTCTTTCAAAAAATTTTCATGGCTATTTGTGGAGAAATCTCAAGGAATAGAAAGGTTGCACAAATTCATATATCCATATATTTTTAGGGAACATATATTTGATTTGTCTTCTTCCTTTCTTTCATCTTAATTTCTTATGTTGTGAGACCGTAATTCTGTATTTGTAGAAAAATATATTCAGTAATTTAAGACTTCTATCTAACATGGGAAGTTATGATTTGGGTTATTTGGCTTGCTAAATTTACCTGGCCATTATTTTTTCTTTGTGAAAATTTAATATGTCAATTTCTAACAACATTGGAAGCAAGAAATATTAAAGGATGCCCCTAAGGCATCAATTTAGATGATATTTCCCCTACTAAATTAACAACTGATTTTTGTTTTAAATTGCTCTCACAAAAATAACTCATGATCTATCTCAATTGCTAATCCACCCATGTAATGCATGAGTTCCTTTTTTTGTCACCATATGAGTGGTCGATATTTACTTTGGTTGAAGCATAAATGATAGATTTATAAAATTGTTTATATTAGGAGTTAAAGATAATTAGTAACTCATATAATGAAACATAGGCTGTTGGGGAAAACTTAGGAAGTCAAATCTCTTGGTGTCAAATTTGAACCTCTAATTGAATATCGACATGTCATTAAGAAAACAAGGACGTTATTTTTAGTGTAATGTTGTGGGGTTTAGTTCAATCTCCCATTAGTTCCTTGTGCTAACATGGTATGAGGGGATTGGTGCAACTTATAGGGGCTAGCATGATTCGCTGAGGGTGGTTGAATCATGACATTCCATGCTAGAGTCACAATGGCATAAAAAATTGATAGGGTGACCAAGCAATGGCCCATTGCATTTTTCTTGTTCTTAACAAATGCCCCAAGGGCATCTGTTACCATTAAAAGTTATAGTTTTCTATGGTGGAAATCTGGTAGATTTCATGTAGTACCTTCCCTTAATTGTTGTCCAAATGAAAATTTACATTCTTATATTTTTTTCCTCTTTTTCATAAATGTTATCTGAAATTGGATTTCATATTGATGTAAATGATGTCCATAACTTAGCTTTCTCCCCTTCTTTTCTTGCATCTAGCTTTCTACCACTTACGGAAACCTTTCTCGGTCTTTCCTGCTTGATAGAGCTAAACAAGTCTCACTACAATAACTTTTGTCCACAATGACTGGGATGGTTTGCTTGAAGCAGGGAAGTTTATTTGATCTGGATGCTTCAGTGAGTGAACCATTTGGTCCAGATAGTTTTTGTATTAAATTTAGGTCAACATAACCTTTAAACATTGATTGGGCTCCATGAAGGCCCACTTGATCCAGTATAAAGATTTTGTCTAGTTTTCAGGCTTCATTTGATTGCATTATCCCATTGGAGAACTTAAACCTTAACCATCTAGCCTTTTCTCAACTATTTGGGGTTAGCTTTATTGATCAACTATTTGGGGTTAGCTTTATTGATCTTCATTTGCCAAGTATTCCCATCTCTGATGTTATTGAGGTACCTAAAATAAAAAATTACTACCTTAACTAACCAAAAATTTAAGTCCAACCAAATGGTACAATCTTCATCTTTTTTCTCCTTCTTGTTATTGTTGGATAATCTATTGGGCAATAAATGATGGCACAGGATTTTAGAGGACTTTCAACAAAGATCCTGGTACTTGAGGGACAAAGAAGACTTAAAAAAGTTGGTATGAAATATAAAATCTACACGTTTGGTTATGGACATGTGGTATACATATATTCATGTCGAACCCATGTGCTTTAATTTCCGAAAAGAAAGGAAAAAAAAAAATAAATCTCGTGCAACACCTCTTTTCTTTGCTTCAGATATGCTTCCTGTAAATATCCAAGAAATTTGGGAAATAAAAAAATGCCTTATGCATGTATGTTGCCAAAATGATGGTTCCACTTGTAGGCATATGCATCATCATCCTCACTCAAGCCTTTTCTCAAAATTTGGTATGCATGTATGTTGCCAAAATGATGGTTCCATTTCTAGGCATAAGCATCATCATTCTCACTTAAGCCTTTTGTCAAAATTCGGGGATCAACTACGAAGACAACTCTTGAGTCAAGAAGATATCACGCAAAGAGTGAGTCAATATTTTTGATTGGTTGTCAGCTTCATGTCAACCTTTTAATCTTGGGAGCCAAATTCCTAGCTAATAAAACTTCAGGCCAAGGTTAGCTATCTTGATACCAGATCTCATACAGATACCATCCTATTACAGTATTGGTATGCGGTTTGGTATGGTATGGTAGTATTGATACACTACCATATGTCCCATATTGGGTAGTATGAGGTGGTATGACAAATCTTGCTTTAGGCAAATGAGGGCAAATCCAGTCCATTAAACCTAAATGACAATGATGGATAGGATGGTTGTTGTCGAACCAAGGTTATTCCTAAGCAAGATCAGGTGGATGGACCCCTTGTATAGCCTAGGTGGGTGCAGTGCTTTGGCAGCTGCCTAGGGATGAAAGTCCTCCAGACTTCTATAATGCATATACTTAACTATATGCTAAATAGCATGTACACATGTCATATATACACTCTTTTTTCACCATATACAGCATTTTGAAAACTAATTTTCATATTGAAAAAGTCCAAAGATCAAATTCCTCTAGAAGCAGACCAACAACAGCATTGCTGCCACTGCTGCAGCCAGCAGACTGCAGAATGCAACTGGGTAGTAAGCACATAGCAAGAAGCAGGAGGAGGGGGGCAGGAATCAGCAGCCAATGGGTTGCAGGTTCATAGCCAACCATGAGGGAGGAGGAGGCAAGCAGAATAAAAGGAATTGAAATTAGTAAAAAGCTGGAAAATGCCAGACGAAGAAGAGGTAAGAGTAGGAGAGATGAATAAAAATCAGACGAATGAGAAGATGTGATTGGTTCGAGAAGAAAGAAAAAAAAATGTAAACCTGGTAGTGGTGCTGAACATTGCAGCCACCACTGCCACTTGGAACTCCTATTTTACCTATTAGTAGGCATTGCTCAGCTCGGTGGCTGCTACTTGGTTGGTGATGGGCCTTTTGCTCCATCCCACATACCCCATATGGGGCTCAAATAGGAAAATAAATCGGAAAAAGAAACCCTTAAGGGCCCTTTTTCTAACTATGTTGTATCCTTAGGATTTAAAATAGGATTTATAGTATCACAGAACATAAGGCCTGGCCCAGCCTATGTTAACTGGAACTTTCCTAGTTATTCCTATAGGGAGGAAAAAAAAACCTCAGCAGGCCTTTTTTTTTTTTCCTCTCTATGGGATTCGGGCCAGCCCACTCTGAAGCTATTCTTGAGAATTCTATGAATATTGGCTTGGCCCGGCCTTTGGTCCTGTGATCCTGCTGAACCGCAGAGGATTATCCAAACAGGCCCTAAAGATGTGTGTTTAAAAGCAGGCTTAGCCTGGACAGCCCGGCCAAATCAAGTGCCTAGGCACCTACATGACTGCGTTTTACAGCAGTGTTGAACTTGATGCAACCAGCGAGCAAACCTCTGCAATTTCCTCAACACGGTTAGTGTCTAGATGAAGGAGATGGGTTAGAAGTCCTGATATAGTGAATCATAGTACCTTTGAAGCACAGATTAAAGGCACAGGAGACAAATTTAGTGCAATTCTACAAGATGAAAGTACAAGGACCAGAATATACAGTAATAATGCAGATTAGCTGCAGTAGATTGGATGTGGTAATTTCAGAATTTTAATATCCAAGGATGGTTTATATATATGATCCTTAAATTCTAAGACTAAGAGGTTCTCCTTTATAAGTAGAGTTGAGCCTTTGGACTGTCCAGAATCGTCAATCCATGCATCAAAGAAATGCTAGAAAAATTTGCTGGAAACCTGGTATTCCGTGTGGATCAGAATGTGGGACACTAAAGAGCAGATACTAGGGTGATATGCATATGCTGGATATGATTTTGAGTTGAACTGAGTAGAAGTTTGCATGAACGTATTAAACAAACCAATGGATAGCAATGATAGAAGATGAGCAACAATAGATTCCAAAGATCCATCTTGAGCTTGATAAGTCTTTTGTATATGTATTTTTATTCTTCAATTCTTTTCTATGAATATGAAGTTTGTTCTCATATTAGCAATAATAATTAAGACTGTACACATGATTAGGCTGCCAGAGGAGTGATTGTACAATCTTTCTTCTTATGTTCTATGGCTGTGAATCATTCTGCTTTTTGCTCAAATCCAAGTCTCTATCTTGCTATAGACATCTTTTATGTTTTTTTCTTGAGAGACATGTCCTTCCATTCACAAAGTATTCATTTCTGGCCAACAACTGAAGTATTATAGAGAATTGTTCATTTTAGAATTAAATCAACAGTTTATCTTAAGTTTAGAATTGTTAGACATGCTGTCAAACATTTTCAATTACAGCTGTCTTTGAAGGACATTTGAGCACACTATGTCCGACATGAAGGCTGCTGAAGCCAGTGAGCAGTTATCTACAGACAATAATGTCAAAGAGAAGGTTGATGGGGATGCTTCTGACGAGGGCCCTGTAATCTTGGACCAAACTGAAGAGAATGCCATGCCATCATCCCAAGAGGAGGTGATATTATGCCTTTTTTTTTTTTTTTTCTTTTCTCCATTATTTTCTTGGCAGTTGGCTCTGATACTTGATGCATGCATTGCCTGCATTGCTTCTGTGTATGTCTGGGATTTTGTGACACCTTGGTAAAATGCTTTGAGCTATGCTATGTACAGTAAGGTCATATCTTATACCCATAGGGTTGTTACGTGACTTTCTTGTTTGCAGGAGGAAGTAATAAAGAAGAAATATGGAGGAATGTTACTGAAAAAACCACCACTCATATCGAAGGTAGCAACCCTTTTCCTTTAGAGTCATCTATTTATTGCTTCATATAATATAGATGCATTAGGTTAGCAAACACATGATTGCTTTTCTTTTTACATTATTAAGGAATAACATCACAGAAAATTAATTTCTCCAGGACCATGAACGTGCTTACTTTGATTCTGCTGACTGGGCTTTAGGAAAGGTATGTGTGGAACTTTGCAGATATACCTAGTTTGTTGCTAGCTTTGAATTTTCTAGGTCTATTTCAATGTTTATTTTAGCTCAAAATTTACTTTGCTTGATACTAACAGCAAGGAGGGCAACCTCACAAGCCCAAAGGACCCCTTGAGGCACTTCGGCCTAAATTGCAGGTATCAATGTTTTGCCGCCTTTTATACTGCTTGACATTCATGTGTACTATGACATGCATTGGAAGTTTGTCAGCGAATGCATCACATTTTTGAGCCACACTTCATCCCCTTGAGGTGTGCATGCATGAAGCGACCAACCATTTTTTTCATGTACGCATGCACTCTGTTGAGATTATATATAAACAGAATGCATCTGTCCATATAATGCAGAACAATTTTTTGATGACTGGTTCTTTCATTTCTATTAGCCTACACGTCAACAACAAGTTCGTTCCCGCCGCTCAGTTTATGCATCTAGTGATAATGAAGGTATTAGTGCATATGTTAGTGTTTTATTACTAAATCTGACTTTTTTCCTGTTCTCTTTCATGTTATTTAAAAAGGTCCTGCTAAACCCTTGTTTTCTTTTGTGGCCATAGATGGTGGTAATGCTGCTTCTGAGGATGTGAACAACAATAACATGACCAACACTGAGAACAGCAGCAACCCATAATTGGATGTTCTAGAGTGCTACTATTGGCTAGCTTTCTATTTTACTAGCTTTATTCTTCTCTTACAAATTGCAATGAGTCCATTTGTAGCTTCCACGAATAAATGGTGGTGATGATGATAATGTTAGCTTATTTGATACAAGAACTTAATGCTCTAGTGTTGATGGCAGCCAAGACCTGTGTTACTAGACTTGCAGCATGTGAGGCTTTTTAGGCTTGGAATGTATCATTTGATATAATAAATTCTATAGATGGCATGGCATTAAAAGTGCATCCTACAAATGCTGCATCCTAATATTGTGGAAAACAGGAAAATGCTGCAGAGTATAATTTATGACAATCAAAATGTTTGGATAGCAGTCCTTGCTTAAGATTCTGAGAAATATGGTAGTGACAAGCCACCACAGGGTTTGAACACTGGATTCTCCCAAGAGCACGCCCATGAGAGAGGCTGTCGGCTTAACATTACGGTGTTTACTTTTGAGGGCTTACTCGGAAAACCATTTCCATTCTGCATTCGTAAGCATAACCGATTCTTTTTTTCATCTTTTTTATCATTTGATTTGTGGCTGACTTCCATAAGTAATCCTTTCTTTTTGTTGGAAACAGCCAAAAGTAGGTCGAAATTGTTAAAGCCATTGATTCGTTTGGCTCGGGGTAAAGCCAATGTGGCTACGGTAACCGATTTATTTTATCCTATCTTTATTCAGTTACATGCGGGCTGAAATACTTCTTCGCATGAGCAACTTTTTTTAAGTTAAGGCTTCATTTTTTACTCCTTTCAGTCCAATTATCTCAATCAAAAGATATTTACTCAGCCCGTAAATAAGTGTAGAATAGTTTGATCCTCCCTTCTCGCCCCAAAGTGATTTCACCTAAGCGAGATAATATGCCTCTTCCATCCTCAAACCAAACACAGACCGCTTTTAAAATTTTGTCGCGAATTAATCAACAATCTTCCCTGTTTAAAAGATTTTTATATTTTTGATCTGGAAAATCAGTTGATCCACGTAGAAAACTGTTAGCGCGCGTCCGAACGTTAACGTTGGCATATTTCTATTTCCGTGGGATGGGAGATGACAATGAAGACTACCTGCACGAAAATAATTATCAGAATCATCATATTTGGGCATCACCTGTCAAAACAACCCTTGATGCTATGTCCCATCCCATTTGAAGACAAACCAAAATTCTGCATGGGTCTCCCAATGCAGAAATGCTTAAACATGAGCAAAGTTTCACTGAAAACTACAGCATCCGAAGAGGCACAACAAAACATTGTTTAATCTCCTCCCATTCTTGGGTCCCGGTAGCTGCGTAAATAAGAGTCTTACTAACCCCATGCTTTCATGATAAGAGACTTGGCAAACCACAAATCCTTCATGCCCCCAATGAAATCTTTCCACATTATAAATTTCAGATGGTGATCAAGGCAATTTGGGGACCCTGTTGAGTACAGGTTGTCCGTTATAACGAACAATCTGGAACATGCAATCTCAAAGGGTGAACTTTAAGCTTTGGAAATGCGAACAAACATCACGTATACACACGAGAAATTACCCAAATATCCAATGCTTCTAGGCTTGGGAAACATCTGAGAAAGGAACCATGTGCGCTTGAACATTTTCATTAACTATATAACGGCCAACGTTCCTAGACTACGGAACACCATACTCAAGCTAACAACAATCGCACGCTGATATAAAGAGAAGATCACAGAAAAAATGTTTTTGTTGATTCTGTCAGCACATTAAGAAAATGGGAAGTAATCATGCAAGAGCTTTTACATCTAAGAAATACATTAATGTAGATTTTTCTTCTATTTCTTTAATGCCTTTGAAATAAGAACTCCGGTTTCAGCTGATATAGCTAGAGTTCCATACCTCTCGTTTGCAGTTTTTTATTTTATCGGGGATGCCCCCAACTTGTACCCATAAAAAAAAAAAAAGAAAAAAAAAAAGAAATACATTGTATCATCTATTTCTCATACGCTTGAAAGCTCGAACTGAAGAAAACGAGATGCGAACCACATCAATATTATTATAACAAGCAAGCTAAAACAGTGGGTAAAATATTGTTGTGTTCATCATACCTCGAAATAAGTATGGCTCAGCTGGAAGATCTTAAATTCATATTGATGAAGCGCAGCAGTTCCAGCTTTGGAGCATTCAGAATCTTCATATGTATGCATTTCATCATCTGATCATGAAGCACCAGGAGACCAAGAGATCGTGCATATTCGACCATGTTATGCATAATTCACCAACATGTTAAGCATGTTATGTACGGTTCAAAGATTTGAAGGCTTGAAGAGCACAAACGTGGAGACGGTAAAGGCCGTTGACCATGCTATGTATGATCCACCATCATGTTAATGTATGACTGCTCTTTTGCTGTTGCTGTATGGGACTTCATGGCTCAAACCATCCACCAATCCCCTTGCTGCGGCATCTTTGATGACGTTTTACAATTGTTGAGCTCTTCTTTGCCTGAGTATACTATAACAATATAGTGTTATACTGGATGACTTCTTTAGAATACCAGAAATGAGAGACTCTTCCAGGAAAAGTTTACAGCTGTCATCAGCCGTAATATATGGATAACTGATGAATCCCAAAAGAACAATAAATGCATTACATATAAATTTCTCACAGTTTCCATTGTAATCCAGCCAACACCAAGAGACCACTGGCATAAGGTAACTATTGGGAACATCTCCGTATCACCATTAAAAATGTCTATTCTTTCCTCCATCCTGTTTCCGCTCTCAAGCCAACCTATCCAGGCCAAACCAAACTCGAAGCAGTACATGTCTCCCAAACGCAAGTGGAAAAGCAGAAGCATAGTTCGTCATCTTTACCAGTACAAGGTAATCCAACAATAAGAAACTTCATGCAGTGAGCTACATGAATTCAAAAAGAACTACAATTTTTTATATAGACTTTTACAACGACGTTCCAGTAGTAGCTGCTTCATTTGCGATGATAATACATTGCTGGCACCAAAACAAAACTTAGCATAGAAGCATCTTTGTGCATCGCAACTCGAAACATCTTTTCCTTCATATCAATAATAGATGCTATTTCTCCTCTGTAGCAATCATATATGAGGCCAAGCCAAACTTTCAAGCACTGCATGGGTTTTGGAAGTTAGAATACATCAGCATAAGCTGCAGGCCATTAATATACCAAAAAAACCCAAACTTACTATAAAGATTGTGATTTCTGTGATTAAAGAATATTTCATTACCGATGATGAAGCAGATTACAGGTTGAAAATTTATCACAGAAATACCGGTCCATCATGAATGCTGCTTCAGCATCTTGAGGCATAAAAGGCATTTTCACTCCATGCATCGCACAAAGAGGAGCCATCTTCTTAAGGATTCATGCTTTTGCAACAAGAAACTTGGTAAAACCCAAATCCATCTTCTGCCCTTCAAAACTTTTCAACTTTACATATTTAAGGGGATAATCCAGGCAATCAATGGAACTATGTTGCTCCCAACATCCTGAATCTGGAGATCCAGAATCCATCCAAACAACCTGAAGGAAACAAAAGAATCATGAATGGGTGGTCTTGGAGGTTTGAAAACATCAGAAGATGCAAACAAAGACCATATCTACATGAAAGAAGTACAAGACCATCAAATGTTACAGGGCAAGGGAAACATCTGAGCAAGTCAGTAACTATGTGTGACTGATGATTGTCTTTCAACTTCACCTAAATGACCAGCATTTTTAGAGTGGGAAACACAATACTCAAGCTAACAGCAATCCTATGCTGTGAGATAAAAAGAAGATCAAGGTAAAAAGGATCATTCAGTTAGCATATTGACAAGATGAGTAGCATTGTGCCATGTACAGGAACAAAAAGTACCAATTCAATGACAAGCCGTTCACTGAGTAGCATCTATGTTGTGTACTAACTGGTTTCAACTGAAGCAGATGAGATGCAAGCCACATTAATATCATATCAAGGAATATGAGCTACAAATCTACAATGATTACGGAGATGATGTAATGTATTCAAAATTGATGATCAATCAAAACTTCTACCTCAAATGAAGTCTGGCCCAACTTGAGCTTCTTTAAGTTCATTTGAACAAAAAGCCAAACAGCTCCAGGTTTGGAGCATGGATAACTTTTGTGGGCTAGCATCCTGTCGAGCAATCGTGGAGCATCAAGTGCTTGAGTTGGAGCATCTTCAACGACTAGCTCCTCAGTTGTGAAACCCATATTCAGTTTGAAATGCGAGACTGGCAGAACAGTATTGTTTTCTAAATCCCATTCTACTTTGCCCAGTTTCATTGGTCTCAGAGAGCTAACCCTGACAGAAGCCCTCAAAAAGAATGGCAGATTTCACTACCTGGTGTCCTGCTGACCTGCTTTCCATAGGATAGCTGATTTCACTACCTAGTGCCCTGCTGACATGCTCTAGTATGGCTTTGCTGCACTGGTTTGGCCTTTGGCTCATCCATCTCTGTTCTCTGACACTGATGCATAGTCTGAAAATGCTAGCCATCAGACTGAACAACAATATTTGTCAGGCAAATGTAGTTCTTGACTTGCTCAGATGCTTCCCTTGCCTTGAGACATTGGATGTTATGGTAAATTTTGGTTGTCTATGAAGCTTGATGTTCCATCGCATTTTCCTAATGATGGTTAACCCATTTTAAGTTCTTTTTGATTGGGTATACATTGTTGGCACAGGTTCAGCATATGGTCAGAAGTTGGGGTGCTGGGAACAGGAAGGTTCTCTCGATTGCCTTGAGCATCATCTGAAAAGTGGGAAGCTAAAAGGTTCTTCAGGACAGAAACCAATCAAGGATTTGACAAGTTTCATATGGCAAGAGCACATGCACTTAAGGTGATGACTCTTTGTTGCAGGTATTTGTGGAATAAAGAAGTTATGGAAACAGAAAAGGCATGAATTTTTTGGTAGCGAAAAGCCATTAGCTGTGCTTTGAGAATAAAGCATCTTCAGATGCTCGAGTTGTTTTTCTGAAAGATGAAGATGATGGTTACGAGTTCTTGTTCCACACTTGGAGGCCACTCTTAAACCAGCAGCAACCCTTCTTGGATCAAGGGTTCAAGATCTTTTGGGCAATTTGGGTGTTAAATTTGCTTACAAGTTGGAATGGGCTTGAAATTCTCTCAACGTGATCTTTGTAAGGCTTCCAACTTTAAGAGACCTATAAAATGCTTAAAAGTTTAATTTGGTCCACTATAAGATGACTAACAGAGCAGAAATGGCATAGTGATATTCAAAAAAAAAGGTATGCTTCTTGTATTTATTCTAGTGCCGACAAACTCTAATAGCTCCTCCATTTAATCATTGACATTTGGAATTTGTAGTAGAGATCTGTGCGAATTGTTTCTTAGCTTTTATTTGGATTTCATAATGTATCCGTCCATTACATCTCAACACGTACATTTTGTAAACAATTACCTATTACTAGAAATGAATTACCCTTCCAATTTTCTGGAAGAAAGCAAAAGTGGTATCATGTTGTTGAGCCATTCCATTGGAGAGGTTCCCAATTACAAGCCTTCATTCTCCTATAAAAGGCAATGTGTCCATTTACGGATTTCATGAATGATATCCTAACATCAACTCCTAACATAGATCGAAACACAAGCAAAACAAAGCCTCATTCAACAGGTTGGTAATTTTGTACAACAGCATGCGATCATAATACAGTCCAATGATTTTGCATCCGCAAATAGAACCAAGCTCAGCCATTTGGCATTCCATCCAACTTATGGAAGAGGTAAAGGGTCTAAATATAGTTGTTGGCATCCCCATCATATTTCTTTAAAAAAAAATGCATCGGCACTAATCATTAGCTAGATTCATGCACAAGTAAGGCTAGTCAGAGATTTTTCATGAAATGCCCATTCTTCCACGACGTGAAAGTAATAAGAAAAGTAATTGCTGATGTTCTTAGTTGTCATGTAGATATTAATAAGAAGATCAGAAGCATAATTTATAATCTTTTCCAGAAGAAGGTAATGAGTTCAAGTAATAAGGTTCAGGCAGTAAGCTGTAACATCTAGGGAAGCAATCAATCCGTGAAGAACCATAGATGCATAAATACAGATCTCTAAGATAAGTTCCAATTCTAACATATTGGGGATGATAGAAATTAGAAACAGCTAGTCAAAACATCTTTATCTTCCCATCATTCTATTTCTGCTCTCTACCCATCTAATTTCAGGCAAAAGCAAACATCAAGCACATGGGTGTCCAAAATGTAGAGAGCTTGCTAAGATAAAACTAACAAAACCTGCAAGCCATTGCCAGCCAAAAAGGAATTTCAAAACCAAGATGGAAAAAATTTGAACTCATGATCTAAAAATATTTACAACTGAAAATATGAACTCCATGAAGAACTATAGATGCATAAATATAGATTTCTAAAACAAAGTTCCAATTGTAACACAATGGGGATGATAATATAAACACTAGTCAAAACATATTTATCTTCACATCATTCTATTTCTGCTCTCTACTCATCTGTCTTCTGGCAAAAATGAACGTTAGGCATTGCAGGGCCCTCCAAAATGTAAAATGCTTGCAAAGACAAAATCAGCAAAATTTGCAAGCCACGGCCAGCCCAAAAGAAAATCTAAAACCAAGAGTTATTGGTATAAAAGAATGCATGATCTAAAATAGTTCACCACTGACAAAATAGCAAATTTCAAGTAGGAAACTCATCAATGAGATACTAGTTTTCGACGAAAATCATTTGAGTGTCTAAAGAGGCCTTGTTCTCAAGTCAGAAAAGGAATCATTAAGTCTCCACCCATGTACTACCAAGTACCTACACAAAGAACAGTCCTCTTCAGAAAGCACAGGTGCTTATATACTAAGAAACTTGGCAAACACACCATCTTGAAGCACTCATGCATATGTAATAAGAAACTTGGCATACCCACAACTAAGTGCTTCCTTGGATGGAATCACCCCTTGCCACTTGTGCAAGGAGGCAGGGGTTCAATTTCTGTTGCGGTCAGCCCTCGATAGGTAGTGTCAGTATAGGGTAGAAAGGTTGGGACTGGCCCCTCTTAATCTAAGACGAACCCCATATCCATCACCTCCACTCGGAAGCCTCCCAACTTTACATACTTCAAAAGGCGATCTATGGAATCAAAGGAACCCTGCTGCTCCCAAAACCCCGAACTGGGATATACTTTGGAACAATCTGAAGGAAAATAAAAGAATCTCATAGTGTTTTAAAGGTGGCAATGGTATTTGGATGATCAAGGAACCACATGGTGCTTATGTGGTATGTGAACAGTGTATTACCATTTTGAACTGCATAAAAATAAATATAATAAATTAAATACAATAAAGACATCTATAATGGTAATAATTTTTTTTGGGATGGATAATAGCAATACTAATAACAATAACAACTAAAGTTAGTACCTATTACTTAGTATCTAATACCTAATAACAATATTTATAATGTAATCAATAGTTTAGCACTATTAATATCTGAATCAGGCTCACTTGCAACATTCAACTTGAACTTGTTTCACCTATAGGAGGTCATGTAAGTATATATGTAGCCCTAGAATGGTGAGTGAGATCATACATGCAGCCATACAATACTAAGAAGGCCTTACATGTGGCTGCACAATGCTAAGTGGACTTCCTTTTCGGTCCATATGTGGTGTGACTGCGTAGAGCCGTGCATATAGGCAACTTCATGCAGTCAAGACACCGCATATGCATATGTGCCAATACGCACTGCATTTTAAAACACTTGAATCTCAATTTTGAATAGGTGAACATCCTAAGCTTCGGAAAACATCAGAAGATGAAAGCGAACATCACACCTATGTACCATAAATTACCAAACATCCAATGTTTCTAGACAAGGGAAACATCTGAGCAAGTCAGGAAGTGTGCCTGCTTGACAATGGTCAGTGAAGTTCACTATCATGGCCAATGTTTTTAGACTATGGCACATAATCTTCATGCCTAACAACAAGCCTAAGCTGAGATAAACATAAAAAAGAAGATCAGGGAAAAGATGTTATTAACAAATGGATATAATTTTGCAACCCAAAGAAATGACAAACAAGTTATACCTCAGAAGAAGCGGCACTGTCTATTAGTTGTGCATTAGAGGACTTCAGCTGAAGATATGGCATGCAGACCACGTTTTATTACACCAAGCACGATACAATGGTGAGCAGAATGTCCTTGGGTCTTATTAATCAGTAAACATTATACCTCGAAATGAGTTTGTGCCAGTTCAAAATTCTTCAAACGCACATAGATGAATTCCAGCTTCGGAGCATTGAGAATGTCCGCAGTTATACATCTCATCGAAGCATCATAGAGCATCATGCGCTCAAGATCCGGGGCATCTTCAACGACGATATCTTCAACAGGGTAGTTTGAATACAGCTTCAGGATGGGGATACTTGGAGAAGAGATACGGAGACGGCGAAGGCCTGAACACATGAATAAAGACAATAACTGGAGAGCGAGGCAGCTGGCGAGTAGGTGGTGGACGGTCTCATCAGTTAGTCCGACGCCCCACAGGATGAGTTGTTTAACATTAATGAAAATTGGTTGGTGGGTGACGGGAGGTTTCAAGAAGTCAAAGTTGGGCAACTTCAAGGCGCGAATAGTCTTGCACCTGAGAATGGAGGGAGTCAGCTGGTTGACCGAGTCGCAGCTGGTGAGGTTGAGATATTGGATGCCTCTTTGAGCAAAGGTTTGGAGCCAATCGAGATCGACGTAGAAGCGAGGAATGTGGAAGCTCAGGATGGGCCCGCGGTGGACGGAGAGGATCTGGTTGACGGCGCGGACGCACCAGTCCCTGCCCTCGTGCCACCCCCACGCCTCCTTGGATTGCCGGTCGGGGAATTTCTCGCGGCGGAGGGCGAAGTCGTCGAGGTGGAGGGGGACGAGGGTCCAGACGTGGCACCATCGGCAGGAGAGGATGCTGGTCCGAGCGCATTCCTTTGCGGGAAGGAGGGAGAGGATGTGGGTGATGAGAATGCAGTCTGGGAGAAGGCTGATGAAATCCGGGCCCTCTCCTTCTCCGACGCCGCCGTCGGAGTTCATGCCAGGTCGTGAGATTCGGTTCTTCTCGTCGTCCCTCCTCCTCTTGATGGCGGCCGGCATGATGGTGGCTGGTGATCGTGATTTCGCCGGAGGAAAGATGGGAACAGGGGGTATTGGTGAACGGATTTTAAAACCCTAGGAGGGAAGTAGGATGGAATCGCAACCAAATAAGGGAAGAACAGGGGGCTCTGGGGGAATGGATTTTGAAACCCTAGGAGCGGTTCGGGTTGGAGGTGCACATGGACACGAGGCAAAATATCCGGCGTTGAAACTTGAGAGCTGGCACAGGAGAGATCCCTGGCTATCTAGTCCAGTCCTCTCCGGTACGGTCCATCTGGTTTGATATAAAAATCCAATTAAACTCACTATTTTTCACAACTAAACTAAATTTCAAGATATTAATATATTAAACTTTATCTAATTACCCATCAATTTGTGTTTCTGATGGAGTTGCATATGGCCGTCAATCAAATCCTTTGCAAAACGAGTCGTTGATGCATCTACATTTTTTTAACTATTATTGTCTACATAATATTTGAGGATGTAATTGAATAATGAAGTTATAATGTTTCTTACGATTCTCATTTGATTATTTTTGATAAAAAACCCAAAAGGCCAATAAGATAAGTCTAAATCCAATCCAACCATGTTACAAATTTCATCTTGGCGTATGTCGCCAACGACACATTTTATCGTAGCTATATATATATAAAGCATGATACAGAGGGCATTTCCTTTCTGCTTTAAAGTTCAGCACTACTATAATCTTACAAAATACAGTAAACAATATGCATTATGGCATGCATTAAATACTTTGGCCTGTCTTGAATATTGATAGTAAGTTTATCCATTAAAATTATAGTGACAAAAGATCTTTACATCACCCACTAATATAGATCCAAAACATCTGTAAAACACCCTAGCATGACTAAAAATGACTCAAGAAACTCGTTAATAGTTCGTCATACTGCATAAACTACATGCTGTTTTGACTCAGCTCTCCAATATCTTGCACCAACAATGCATGATAGGATTAGATAAACATAGTAATTCATGCACAAGAAGGTAAGTAGAATCTTATAAAATGCATAATTCGTACATCATGCAAAAGTAACAAGAAACCCAAAGAACAAGCAATGGTGTAAGAAGAAAGACCAAACGAGCATTAAGAAAAATGGTGCTTGTGTTGCAATACATCATTATAAAACTAATAAATAACTCTTGCCAAATGAGTAACATAGTATGAAAATTTTGATTCTTGAAGATACATCATTTAAAAGTAGAAAGAACCCTCATTTGAACAAGTTATTGGACAGACGACCAAACAGCGAGCATGAAAATTTTCACATGCAATAACTCAGATAGTTTTGGATGAATCAAGATGGCAATTTTAAACAAAAATCAATGCTACTGCTTCTACACAATTACAGAATTGCCTTCGGTATACTTACATTTATGAACAACAAATGCTCATACTTATCCATGCATCCTAATAATGTAGGAAAAGACAATATAACGTAGTACGAGTAAATAGTACCATCCACAGTTGAAACTAAATGTGGTAGGAAAGAAGTGGCTCATGTGCTTCTCATTGAAACTTTAATCACCTACATAATGAAGGAAGCAGTGACATCCCCTGAAAAGAGTTTCCGATGTGTAAAATTTCACAACAAAGCATGAAAGTGGGAATTCCAACAACTGACAAGCGAGGATTTCCACTATTTTTGTCTCCCAAGAAAACTAACTTGATAGATTTAGGAAGCTTTTGCATTTATATAACACAAATGATGAATGAACAGTTATACAACATTTTTAAAATTATATCCGTTGGTTGATCTAAATGAAGAAGTAAAATAGATGAGATCAGAGCCATCCACATCTAAAGCACAAGGACATACAAACACATGCTGACAAAAGAAAAAGTAGTTGCCGCTTTTACATGTCTCATAACATTTCTTAAAAAAATCAGAAGCATAATTTATCTTTTTTTTCTTTCTTTTTTTTTTTTTTCGGGGCAAGGTAATCATATCAACTAAATAGATTCATGCTGAGTTGCAATATATAGATAAGTAATGATATCCTGAAAGATTGATTTCCGAAAACAAAGTTGCAGTCACAATGCATTGGAGATGGTAATGGAAGCTGCTCGCACCAAAGAAACTATCAGAAGCACCTGTTTTTAGCATTACTATTCAAAATAACGTTATTTGCTCCATGCTATTTCTTCTCTCTAGCCAATCTATCTCAGGCCAAGGCAAATTTCAAGCATTACAAGATCTGCAGGAGGCTGACGCTTGCAAGGACCACATTAGCAAAATTTGCAAGCCAAAGCAAAAAGGGAAACCCAAACCCCAGATTTGATTAAAAGAGTTTCGATTTCTGATCTGAAAATAGTTCATTTTGGATATAGTAGCGAATTCCAGGTCAAACAAAAATTATCGACATATCGGTCTCTCACGAAAACTACTTGAGCATCTGTGGAGGCTTTATTGTCAAGGAACAAGAGGTGTTCTATAGTCTCTACACGTTTTCTATTCCAAGCAGCTGCACAAAGGAGAGTCTTCTTCTTAAGTACCTGCCCTTTTACAATAAGAAATTTGGCAAACTCCAATTCTGTTGTCTGCCCTACAAAACCACTCAACTTTACATATTTCAGATGGCGATCAAGCAATCAAGCGAACCCTGTAGCTCCCAGCACCCTAAATATGGAGCTGCAGAATCCATGCCAGCAATTCGAAGCGCACAAAAGAATCTCGAATGGGTTTCTATGGATCGAAAAAAAACATCAGAACATCCAAACAAACATCACACCAACACACAGGAAGCTACCAGAACATTCAATGTTTCTAGGCACGGGAAACACCTGAGCAACTCAGGAACTATGTGTCCCTGATGACTGCCATTGAACTTAACTTGAACGGCCAATGTTTTAAGACTAGGCAACAGATACAACAATACTATGCTGTATATAGGGGTTTATCTTGTTAGTAAACCAACAAAACAAGTAGCATGTTGCCGCATATAGAAGTGAGAGATACAAGTGATGCCAAGAGTTTTTACCTCTGTTAAGAGAGAGACAGCATCATCCATTTGTTGTGTAGTCATCGGGCTCCAACTGGAGAAAAAGGGATAAAAACTATATGAACATTATATCGAGGTAACAATCTAAAATGACGAGTGAGATCTTCTGTTATAACTTTAAACGAGTCTGACCCAACTGGAGCATCTTAAATTCTATATCGACGAAGCCTAACAGCTCGAGGGCAAGCATCTCATGGTGCCCTCATGGAACATCAGGTGCAGGAGATTTGGTGCGTTTTCGATGACAAGCTCTTCCATCACATGTAGTTTAACGGTACGGAGATGGCAAAACCTTCTACACCAGAGCAAAGGTCAGCTCTCGAGGGCGAGAGAGCTGGAGAGCACGTGGTGGACGGCTTCGTCCAATATTATGACGTCCTCTAGGGTTAGCTCTCCAAGGTTGACTAGAAACGGTAGAGGAAGGGGAGGTACCGGGAAGCGGCGGTTGGCCAACTCGAGTGTCCGGAGAGACTTGAAGCAGAGAGGTCGCGGGGTGCGGCCAGAGGTGGAGCCACTGGGTGGAGAGGATGCCGATGAGAGGAGGAAGACCACGAGAAAGACCGAGATGGGAGGGCTAGACCGTGGATACCATCTCGTATACATTTATTTCACAGCAATAATAGTCTAGCAAATGGGATTTGTTTCCTAAATTATAAGATGTTAAATGTTTATTATTTTTCTCAGTTTTTTTAGCGGGCACATTTGCTAAACATCGACCAAAAGAAGCATTTTTGGAATTGAAAGAATGTTTTATGTTCAGGTGTTGAAACGCGCAATATGTTGTACTTGAACATTAACATAATGCATATATGTACTCTTGTGTTCTTAGGTCGAAAGTATTTTAAGCTTGCATAATTTGTAAGATGTGCGTGTCAAAATAAGAGAAAAAAGAACTGCCCAAAAGAGCAAAACGATATAGGAACATGTAAATAAAATATACTCCCACTCACTTTTAGTTAATAATAATACTGGAGTCAGGTAGCATGTTCATGTTGGTGGTATGTGAATGACTGTGATTTATTTTAATAAAAAATTCATGAAGACATACTTTCAAATTAGTTCCAAGTAAAAAGAGATTTTAGACCTGCAAGAATTCTAGCGAGGGAAAAAAGATCACAAAACTTTAGCTTCAATGGGGTTCTGGAACTTGAGCAAAAGCCCGTGGGAAAGAGTATATATATTTTATTATATTTGAAACCGATTTAAACCTTTTTCCAGTTTATACCGGTAGACTTGATTTAATGCTAGGCAATAGAATGTCTTTCAATTAAAATGAGAGAAGCATGATGATTTAGCCCTTAAGAAAGAAAGCTTGAGTAATTTTAGTAATTGAGGCTAAACTACAGCTTACCTCAAATAGTTTTAAGCTTTAATTATCTAAAAACGTTTGATCTCCAAATTTTCTTTTTCCTCAGCATTCAGAAGAGAAGCCAGAGATGCAAGGATGTCAACATTGCAGGCAATTGATACATGGGAACTCAACCATGACAAAGGTCTCATCTCGATGTCCTTTCTCTAGCTGTTAAAGCCATAAGAGTATAAGATCTTAACATCAGCACCTGATACAGATACAGAATAAATAGAAACATGCTCTCTCATGAGTAATATTTATAGAAAAGTCCTACATTAGTTTTTGTTTGTTGTTATTAATTTGATGAAAATATGGGAAGCCCATCACTCATTACATCAGTATAATAACAAGGGACTGCCAGTTAAAACTTAGTCATATGTCTACCATCAGCAAACTTTGATGGCATTATAGGAGTGTACTAGTAGGAAAGCTGGTCAAGAATCAAAGATGTCCGAAAATGGCCCTACCGCGAGCTTAACACGAAAGAAGCGAGCCACCTTAGAGATAATCAATGTAGTAGCATGAAGAACAAGACTGCAGCATAATTTTGCTGGCTTTGCAATTGATCATCATTTATCTACCAAATAACTTCTACATAACCAAGTAATGTAAAATGGGTAAGTAAAACAGGGACAAGAGAACTTTTCATATGCAACAAGTCGATAAGTAATGAATGAGTCCAGATATCAAATTTCATGAAAAAGCCATGCAGCTGCTTCTACACTTACAAAATGCTTGTAGTATCCTCATAGATGGGAATAACCAACATGCATACTAAACAAAGTATATTTTCAGTTTAAACATGCAAAATCTATGGATGGTAGTCCCAACATTGTAACAGTTGGCACTAAACATAATATATAACCATGAATATGCATCCAATATAGAATTTGATCTGATGGACAACAAAGGAGCAGTTATCATATCCACTGAATGAGATATTTAATATATTATGAATGAAACATGATAATCGGAAATCAAACAAAATGAGCAAGAGTTTTCACAATTTTTCAAAATAGCTAATCTGAAAGAATTTTAGCATTCCATACTATAATACGGAAATTCCTTGCATTATTCACAAACTTATATTTGAAAACCTATCCGAAAAAATTTGCAAAATAGTCAAAATCAGAACCATCTCCATACAAGATGCTACAAAAATAAAATCCAAGAGGTTAGCTTTTTGGATGCCTCATAAAAATGAGAAATCAGATGCATACTTTATTGCTTCCAGTACAAGGTTATCAACTCAAAAAAGTTTTCATGAAGTGAGCTCTCATAGATGGAGAAGTCATGGCTTCAAAAGTAGAAGCAGTGAGCTAAAAATAACTTGCTTCAACTACCTTGTGTGGCTTCTAGTATGAACAACAAATGATCATCTACTACTGTTTCGAGTGTAAATATGTATCAAGCAGTTTATATAACATCTCTGGCCATTTATTATATTTGTTTTATGATCATCAAAATCTAGGACTACGAAAATCTCACAAATGACTGCGGTCAGACCAAGTAATATAAGGTCAATGAGGATAAGTAGTCATGAAAAATTGCACATCCAATAACTCATATTGTAACGTATGAATAAGACATCAACTTTGAGGAAAAAGCATACCGCTTCTTCTACACATGAAAAAAAGCTTTGTTCTATTGTATTTACAAATAACAGATCTGCATATTTACATAGGCATGCTAATAAGAATGCAGGCATAAAAAATATATGCACATAATGGATGGTCAATAGCGAGGTATTCAGCTTTCTTTCAAAAAAAAAAAAAAAAGCTATAACAGATCTTGCACGACTTTACATTTAGAATGCATAATGGATGAGAACCATGCATTTTCAAACAATTGGATCAACAGACCTATATAAATAAAGTTACAGAATAAATCAAATCAAATCTGGTCATGTAAGAACTACAAGAGACCACAAATACAAAATTCAACTGGTAGTTGGCAAATTTGATGCATGCTTCATGATATAATTTGTTACCTTTTCCAGAAGGCTGAAGATGAATATAGGTTTTAGGGTTTAGGATCAAATATGGATTGCAAATCAGCATATTGATATCCTATACATTTTTATATGGAGAATATGAGTACATATATGGAAGTAAGTCCGATGTGAAAATATCCGCATTTATTTTAATCATATACTGGTATAAATTGTACACTACAAGCACAGATATACTTTGATCATAATACTGACTATTACGAATAAAATCTACCAAATTAAAGGTGTCACTGCATATGAAGAAAATTGAAAATATTACGAATAAAATCTACCAAATTAAAGGCGACTGCATATGAAGAAAATTGAAAACATTTTGATGTTGTGACTTTTGTAATTTTTTAATCTATGTGAGACTAAATACATCTGAAAACAGATACAATATTTGTGTATCCATATACATATTTTTATCGTCTTTTTTATAATGGTTACAAATACAAATGCAAATAATAGGCAGATGCTAAAGTATGTCCTTTATCCAGATAAAGTCAGATAAGGAGAACATTTCACAAGGATACTATCTGATCCATTTCCAACAATATTATCCGATCAATTTCCACCCCTACTTTCAAGGATCCTCAAACAAAGAACTCAATGTAGTGAGCTGAAATGGATGAATATACAATGCCATCCACAAGAAGAACAATGAATATGAAACACATAAAATTATCTCATAAAGTATGAGATGTAACTGATTCACCATAGATAATAACAGAGATTGTTATTTGAGAAAGGATTAGAAGCATCCTCTTGTTTGCTTCATCAAAGCAAATTTTTTTTTTCTACATCATCTATTTCTGCCAACAAAGCCATCTCATTATAGGACAAACCAAATTCCAAGTATCACATAGGTTGTTGGAAGTAAGAGCATGCAAAGACTGCATGAGAAAATTTTGAGGGCTCAGCCCATCCCAACAGGGAAACAAAATCCCACATTTATTTAAAAAGTCTTAAATCTGTTGATACAATAATTGCTAAAAACTCATAAATTACTGACTCCCAAGTTGAAACTCATCGGTGCTACTCTTTGTTGTCTTTAGAAATACTCGAACACCCAAAGAGGCACGATTCTTAAGGTCCAAATGGCATTGCATAGTCTGTCTCAATTTTCTTGTCCAATTAAATTTTGAAAGAACAGTCATCACCTTAAGCGTGCGTGCTTTTGCAATAATAAACTTGGCAAATGCCAAGTCAGTCCTGTGTCCTTCAAAACCTTTAATAGTGATCCTTTTTAGATGGTGATCAAGGCAATCAAGGGAACCCTGTTGCTCCCAAAAGGCAGAATCCTCACGATGGCAACACGTGCCGACAACCTGAAACAAACAAAAGAATCTACAACAGGTGAGCCCTAAGCTTCGGTTTCTATTATAACATGCGAAGCTATGCCAAATCTGTGGACAAGAAATTACCTGAACATCCAATATTTCTAGGCAAGGGAAACATCTGAGTAAATCAGGAACTATCTTCACCTGATCATAGTCATTAAAGTCCACGCTGAGGGCCAGATTTCTTAGACTATTCATCGCAGTACGCAAGTTACCAACCATCCTGGTTGACTGTCAAACATAAAGAAGATGGCAGGAAATGCACCGTCAAATCTATGAAAAATGTAAACAACTAAATCTCTTAGGTCTCAACAATAGATCAGCAGAACGACAGTAATGCTATCAGCCACTTTTCTTTTCTTTTTGTTGCCATGGTTCACAGAAAAGTGTATATAGCACTAGCCTCATTGAGCATCAAATGTTATTCGCAGTAAGAAGGTTTTTACCTCATAAAATGTTGCTGTTAAATCTATGAAGAATGCAAAGAACTAAATCTCTTAGGTCTCAACAATAGATCAATAGAACGACGTAATACTATTAGCCGCTTTCTGCCACAGTTGACAGAAAACTATACATAGCATGGAAGGATATTCGCAGTAAGAAGGTTTTTACCTCATAAGGTGTTGTCACGTTGTTCGGCTGCACAAAATGGGGACGACAAAACACATCAATCAGTATCGCATTCGAAACGGGGAGCAGGATGGTTGGGTTAACAAGAAAGATTACCTCAAAGTAAGTCCCACACATCTTGAGCGTCTTGATCGCCGTATTCACGATGCCTAGCAGCTCCAGCTTCGGGGTGTTCAGAATCGTTATCTGCGAATCGTGCGCGACGCTCCGATGGAGCATCAAGCGCTGGAGATTCGGTGCATCTTCAATGATGAGATCATCGACTTCATTGCCATAAACCGACGAGCTATTCAGAGTAAAACTTTGGAGGCTGGGGGAGCGGATATGGATGGCGAGAAGGCCCATACAGCCAGTGATGACTAAGCTTCTGAGGAACAGGCAGCAGGACAGAAGGATGGAGATGATATCATCCGTTAGGACACAGAAATAGGAAGTTAGGTCTCTAAGGTTCGCGAAGGTCGGCAGGGGTAGGGGGGGATCCGGCAAGTGGCAGTGCGAGAGCTTGAGCTGCTGAAGAGAGCGGCAGGTGAGGATGGGAAGGGGCACCGGGTAGAAGCGATCCATGTCCGCGCAGCACAAGGTGAGATCTTGGATGCCTCTTCCGACGAGGGTCTGCACCCAGCGACCGATGTCGGCGTTGTCGGGGAAATAGCCCCATAGGGCGGCGCCGGGGATGGGCGCGCGGTGGACGGAGAGGATCTGGTTGGTGGCGCGGACACGCCAGGCCTCGTGGTGGCGCGCCTCCAGGAGGGATTGGATCCCTCGGGTTGGAGCGCGGAGATGTCTAGGGGGAGGGGGGCGAGGGTCCAGAGGTGGCGCCACCGGCTGGAGAGGATGCTGGTCCGAGCAGCGTCTTTCACAGGTAGCAACGATAGGATGAAGCTAAGGATGCAGTCCGGGAGAAGGCTGATCAGATCCAGACCGTGATTGTTGCCTCCTTCTCGGCCGGAGGAGGAGGAGGCGGATTTGGAGCCCATCACCCTTTTTCTCTAGTTACTCGTCATCTGCTCTCTTCTTCTCCTGGTTTTACCCTAGAATTTGATGAGAGAAACCTCCCTTGGCCGGATTTTAACATGGATTCCAGAGAAGGGATTATGCAGGAGCTACAAGTGGAAGTGAGGTACACGCTCTCTGATCTACGCGTGGGAGCTAATCGGGAAAGCAATAACTCCGCTGAACCCATCCTCTCCACTCCCTCCGTCGGGTAGCGACTCCGCCTCGCGCATCTCGTGCTCGCCCTTCCTCGCGCTGCGCCGATCTCCATCCAAGCCGTTGTCATCATTCTGGATTTGAGCACGATTTGGGGGAAGATGGGAAGGGAAACTAGGAAGGTGAGGAGTGCGGCTGCCACCCGAAATCCGAGACGCGGCCGCTGCGGCAACCCTGCGTCTGCCGGCTGCGCAACGTCGGCAGACCTCCTGAGGAACAGCAAAGCCCAAAATTCAACCTAAATAAACGATGGAAGGCAGCCCGCCGTTGAGGCATAGCAATCCCAGGCCTTCTTTATCCGAAGAAGGCTTTCAACGAAAACTAGCAGTGTAAAGCTTGGCCATGTCCGACCTTTGAAGGACACTATAAATTTCTCGCGAAAGGCAACCCCATCACCGCCGAGAGGTACCTTCCCTTCCAAGTACAATATCCGAGCTCGACGATGGGAAATGCGGTGCGCGCACCATACAACAGATCACGGAAAATACGGTCGACGGTGACGACATCGTTCAGGGAGACCAGGGAGAAAAGGAGTAGAGGGAATAGTGAGAAATCATTGTTTAAGCCCGGTCTACAGGCATCAGCTGTAAATTAGACCAATGATTATCTGCCATCTCAGCAATCCCACCATCCCACCTATTCTCTTCGAATTTTCTCAAGCGAGAATTTGTTAGGCGCATCGGGTCCACCATGGAACATCTTAGGTGGGTCCCTTCCTTACCGATATGAAATTAAACTTTCATCATAGGGAGAAATGAATCCACCGACGATAGCCCATGATGAACGTGTTCCACCTAATAATCTATTCAAACCCTTCTCTCCTATTTCTTTCTTTTCCGTTCCATCTCTCTCTTTCTCTCTATGGTCATTTTCTTCCTCAGAGTGGGGCTAGCTAGAGGGCAATGCCAAGTTACTTGTAGGGAAACAACGACAAGGCGGAGGCCAAGGAACGCATGGAGGTGGGGGAGGGGGAAGGTCAAAGAGATCTGGATGGATAGGAGTGAAGGCCTTGAGGTAAAAGATGATGGCCGCCTCAGTAAGCAGAGAGGAGAGGAAACCATTGCAGGTGGCAAAGGTAAAGGAGGTAGCAGAGGTAAAGGGGGTAATGGTGGTGCAAGTCGAGAGATGATGAAGGCTAGTAGTGTGGATGGAGGTGAGGGGTATAGAGAAGGAAAGGAGTTTCCATTGTAGGTGGCATAGGTGGAGATGGTGGCAATGGTAGGACTAAAGGTTGGGACAAATAGGGAAGCAAGTAGGAAAGCAAAGAGTGAGGGTTCCAACTAGTAGTTATCGATCGCTTCAAGTATTTTTTTTTCAATTAATTGCCATGCACATAAGGCGAGTCCTTTTCCAGAATAATGTAAAAAAAAAATTTATTTATCAAAATATACTAAAACCAAACTTATTTACCAAACTAATGCAAAAGGAAAAAACGCCATTTTGAATGGCGTTTTTTCCCTTTCCACGTCACCCCCCATTTCCACGGTGGCATCCTCCCAAAAAAAAAAAAAAGAGAAGAAACGCCATTGCAAATGACGACTTTAAAAACGCCATTTCGAATGGCGTTTTTAAAAACGCCATATAAAATGGCGTTTTCATATTTTTCCAAAAAAAAGAAAAAAAATCGTGAAAAAATGGAAAAATTGGTTTTTTAAAATTTGAAATTAATTAATAAGTTAAAATTGTAATTTTGATTGAAATTTCAAATATAAAGATTTGAATTTGTAATTCATTAAAAAAATTAATTTAGATTTTTTTTAAAAAATATTTTTTAAAAGATGTCAAAAAAAATCTTAAAAAATAAAAAAAAATATCATAGAAAATAAAAAAAAGAGAAAGAAATATGAAAGAAATAAAAATTTGAAATTTAATTGAAAAACATCGTTCGAAATGCTTGTCCTAAATTTTTTTAAAAAAAAAATTTAAATAATAAAAAAATTATAATTTGAAATTTAAAAGAAACAAAATTTTAGAGATTAATTGAAATAAAAATAAGCATTCAAATTACTTTGTCAAATTAAAATTAATTTATTTTAAAAATATTCAAAAAAAATTGAAAAATAGGCTAAAAAATTTTTATAAAGACATAAAGAATTGAAAAAAAAATAAAAATTATAATTGTAATTGAAGAACAAAGTTTATAATTTTTAATTTTAAGAAATAAGAATTAAAATTTTAATTGAAATTAAAAATTATTTTTTAAATAACTAAATTAATTAAAATATAAATTTTTTAGAAATATTTTAAATAAAAGAAAAAAAATACGTAATAGAATATCAAAAATATAGAAATGGAAGAAAACTAAAATTAAAATTTAAAATTATAAAAATTATAAATTAGATTAGAAAAAATATATCATAAAAGAATAAAATTATAACGTAAATAATAATATATCAAATATTGGTCTTTGAATTGAATTTTAGAAAAAAAAAATATTTTTTGAAGTAAAGGATGCTAAAAAGATAAAAATAGAAGAAAACTGAAATTATAATTTCAAATGATAAAATTTAAAATTATAAAAATTATAAATTAGATTAGAAAAAATATATCATAAAAGAATAAAATAAAAATAAATTAATTATAATTTCTTTTTTAGGGTAATTTATAAATGTGACTTAAAAAATTTAAATTTGAATTAAATTTTGATAAAAAAAGAAATACATTAAAAAGTTTAAAAGAATGAGGAAAAGTTAAAAAGTGAAAATTTTTAAAAAGTCACAACAAATAAGGATTATAAATTTAAAAAAAAATTAAAGTTTAATTGAAATAAAAAAAAAATTTTAAATATAATTTATAAAATTAAAATTTATTTAATTAAAAAAATTTCAAATAAAATTTAAAAATATCTTAAAAAAATTTCATAGAAAGATAAAGAATTGAAAAAAAATAGAAATTGTAATTGTAATTGAAGAACAAAGTTTATAATTTTTAATTTTAAGAAAGAAGAATTAAAATTATAATTAAAAATTAAAATAATATTTTAAATAACTAAATTAATTTAAACATTAATATTTAAAAAATATTTTAAATAAAGAAAAAAAAATGAGAGGAAAATTTAAAATTTAATTTGAATTAAATTTTGATCAAAAAATAAATACAGTGTAAAGTTTAAAAATGAGAAAAAATATGGAAAAAAATTTTGTAAATTAAACTTTAGAAAAAATAATATTTTTTTAATTAAAAGTAAAGAATACGTAATAGAATGCTAAAAAAAAAGAAATGGAAGAAAACTGAAATTATAATTTCAAATGATAACTATTTTAAAATAAATAAAAAAAGTATCATAAAAAAATAATAAAATAATAATAAAATAAGAATTGTAATTATTAATTTTAAAGAAATTTAATTTTAATTTAAATTAAAAATTATCATTTAAATTATTATTTTTTTTATTTAATTTAATTTATTTTTTAAAAGATTACAAATACATAATTAAAGAATTAAAAAAAAAAAAGGGAAAACGCCATAGAGAATGGCGTTTTCCCCTCCCCAAACCCTTCTTCTTCCTTCTCCCCTCCTTCTCCCTTCTCCCTCTTCTCCTTCTCCCTTCTCTCTTCTCCTTCTCGATCTTCTCCGGCGGCACGGCGGCACGGCGGCGAGGTCTCGGCGGCGGTGAGCTCTTCCCCCTCTCTCTCCCTCTTCCTCTTTCTCTCTCCCTCTTCCCCTCTCTCTCTTTTTCTCATGCCGGCGGCGGGCCGCGCGTCCCGGCGGCGGGACCCGCGTCCCGGCGGTGGCCCCCGGCCCCCTCCTCTCTCTCTTCCTCTCTCTCTCTCTCTTCCTCTCTCTCTCCCTTCTCCGTGGCCGCCGGCCACAAACTGCCGGCGGCGGGCCGCGCGCCCCGGCGGTGGGTCCCGCATCCCGGCGGTGGTCCCCGACCCCCTCCTCTCTCTTTCTCTCTCTCTCTCTTCCCCTCTCTCTCTCCCTTCTTCTTGGCCGCCGGCCACAGACTGCCGGCGGCGGGCCGCGCGTCCCGGCGGCGGGTCCCGCGTCCCGACGGTGGCCCCCGGCCCCCTCCTTTCTCTCTCTCTCTCTTCCTCTCTCTCTCTCCCTTCTCCTTGGCCGCCGGCCACAGACGGCCGACGGCGGGCCGCGCGTCCCGGCGGCGGGTCCCGCGTCCCGGCGGTGGCCCCCGGCCCCCTCCTCTCTCTCTTCCTCTCTCTCTCTCTTCCCCTCTCTCTCTCCCTTCTCCTTGGCCGCCGGCCACAGACGGCCGGCGGCGGGCCGCGCGTCCCGACGGCGGGTCCCGCGTCCTGGCGGCGGGTCCCGCGTCCCGACGGTGGCCCCCGGCCCCCTTCTCTCTCTCTCTCTTCCTCTCTCTCTCCCTTCTCCTTGGCCGCCGCCCACAGTCGGCCGGCGGCGGGCCGCGCGTCTCGGCGGTGGCCCCCGGCCCCCTCCTCTCTCTCTCTTCCTCTCTCCCTCTCTTCTCCTTGGCCGCCGGCCGTCTGGGCCGCGCGTCCCGGCGGTGGCCCCCGGCCCCCTCCTCTCTCTCTTCCTCTCTCTCTCTCTCTCTTCCTCTCTCTCTCTCCCTTCTCCGTGGCCGCCGGCCACAGACCGCCGGCGGCGGGCCGCGCGCCCCGGCGGCGGGTCCCGCGTCCCGGCGGTGGTCCCCGGCCCCCTCCTCTCTCTTCCTCTCTCTCTCTCTTCCTCTCTCTCTCTCCCTTCTCCTTGGCCGCCGGCCACAGACGGCCGGCGGCGGGCCGCGCGTCCCGGCGGCGGGCCGCGCGTCCCGACGGCGGGCCTCGCATCCCGGCGGCGGGTCCCGCGTCCCGACGGTGGCCCCCCGGCCCCCTTCTCTCTCTCTCTTCCTCTCTCTCTCCCTTCTCCTTGGCCGCCGCCCACAGTCGGCCGGCGGCGGGCCGAGGCCCCCTCCTCTCTCTCTTCCTCTCTCTCTCCCTTCTCCTTGGCCGCCGGCCACAGACGGTCGGCGGCGGGCCATTCTTCCCGGCGGCGAGCCCCGCATCCCGATGGTGGGCCCGGCCCCAGCCCCGGCTGGTGGTGGGCCCGCGCCCCGGTGGCCAGGGCGGGCCCCGCGGCCCGACGGCGGTCCTCAGCCCCTCGCCGGGAGCCGGTGGGCCCCGCGTCTCGGCGGTGGGCCCAGACGGTTGGTGGGGCCGCATGCCCTGACGGTGGGCCCCGCGTGGCGATGGCTTTGATGCGATGGGTTGCGATGACGGTGGGGCCCACGGGTTCCGATGCTCGTTTTTTTTATCTCATTAATTTATTTTTATTTTTATCTTTATCTAATTAGATCCAGTTGTATTTTAAATTTTTAAATATATTACATTTCATGAAAACGTAGACCCGTCAATTGATCAATGTATAATATTCTACGTTATCCGTATAAAATATATATGAAATATATATTTTTATATGGATATCGTAAAATACATACATTGGTCAATTGATTGTCCAGTTTGGACAGTTTGGAAATTACATTTAATTCTATAGATAATTACATTATTCGAATGATATGCGGAGGGTTCGAGAGAAATTTCGGACAGTATTTTTCTTTAGTTCTCCTCACACATTTTGAGTCGTGTGGGGAGAACTAAGGGGAAATGCTGCCGAAATTTCTTTCGATCCTTTTTGCGTATCGTTTGATTAATGTAATTAATCTATAGAATTAATGCAATTCCCGAATGGGATAGGATCTATCTGTACCTATTTGTTGATGATATGATGTATGTATCATGTAAATCTTTTGTAATGATAAAATAATTAATAATATTAAATATTTTAATCTTGATTTTATTGTAGGTTTTTTTGAGAAAATGGCCGGTATTCAAGTTCGTGTTTTATTGTATTATGATGGCATGATACAGAATGATCAAACTGGTGTGCAGTATAGTCACCCTGCAAATCGGATGATTAGAATATCTTCATCATTATCACGTCAAGAATTATTGGATCATTTATACAGCAGTATTCCTGTAGACAAAGAAAAATATGAAATAAAGTTGAAATGGAGATCTCCTAATCTGTCGGGACAGTTAATGCAGAGTAAATATATCTTGGTTCCAATTGATGACGATGATGATGTCGAAGAAATGCTGACCTTTCCTTTGAAATATTCAGAATGTCGATTTTTAGAATTATATATTGAAAAAGAAGATGTACCAAGCTTTGGATATCATAGTCGGTTTTTAACTCAAGCGGATAATAATGTTGGGCCTTCCTCACCTTTCGTAACTCCTATGATACAAACCGATAGTGCTGAGGCCGGTTTTGCAGAACAACATTCCACTACTGCCGGTCCTAGCTGTCCAATTATTTCAAGTGCTGTGGTGACTTCTCCTGTGTCTTCTGCTATGGTGACTTCTCCTTTGGTACAAGTAATGGCAAGTGCGGGAGACGATACTCATATAGAAAATGATGATTGGGTAGTCGGTGGAATAAATTTTGATAGTCTGGGTTTTGAGTCAGATGAAAATGAAGATGAAGACAGTAGCAGTAATGATGATGATGAAGATGAGAATGATGATGAAGATGTTCAAGCTAATATTAATGTGGAAGAATCTCAATCTCGTTTGCACGAACCTCCATAATATTTTAATGATATAAATTTAGATGATGGTGGTTGTGTTAGTGCTGGTCGAAGATTGAATTCTGACAATCAATTTTGGGACTCTTCGATGACTGAATTTTTTAAAGGTTTAATGTTTGAGAGTAAAGATGATCTAAAGAGAGCTGTTGATCTTTATCACATTATGAAGCATCGGACATACAATGTAGTTCAGTCGCATTCGAAATTATGGTCCGTACGATGCGCATCATCAGATAATGTTCAGCATTGTAAATGGAGGCTTCGTGCTGCATTGTTGAAAAAATATGAATATTTTCAAATCATAAAATATGAGGGTCCTCATACTTGTTTGTTTACGGGATTGAGTCGAGACCACAAACATGTCAGTGGAAAGATGATTAGCACATTAGTCCGACATATTGTTGAGAAAGATCTCGGTGTTAAAGTTGAAGCTATAGTGGCAGCCGTTAATGATCAATTTCAATATACAGTATCATATAGGAAAGCATGGTGTGGAAAGCATAAGGCATTGGTTGATATTTATGGAGAATGGGAGCCATCTTATGCTAAATTATCTTATTATATGGCTGCACTTCAATATGCAAATCCTGGTACAGTTGTTTCATGGAATTTTTTTCAAGCTGTGAATTCCAATGTTCGTGTTTTAAATTATATTTTTTGGGCTTTCGAACCATCTATTTAGGGTTTTATGCACTGTCGTCCTGTAATTAGCATTAATGGCACGCATTTGTATGGAAAATTTAAAGATAAGATGTTAATTGCAACAGGCATTGATGCAGAGAATGGGATATTTTCATTAGCATATGCAATTGTCGATGAGGAAACGACTGCAAGTTGGAGTTGGTTTCTTTTCCAGCTCAGAACATATATCGTTAAAGATAGAAATGGAATATGCTTAATTTCTGACAGGCATTCAGGTATATTAAATGCCATCGCAGATGAGTCTGTTGGATGGAGTCCACCACGTGCTTATCATCGATACTGTTTAAGACATATCTGCAGTAATTTTAACACTCATTTCAAAAATATGCAGTTGAAAAGATTGGTATGGCAAGCAGGAAGTGCTCATCAAGTTTGTAAATTCAATTTTATCATGGGTAGAATTAGAACAGTGAATGAAGAAGCTTGGAGCTGGTTGTCCGAGATAGAAAAGGAGAAGTGGACATTGGCACATGATGATGGCCTACGCTATGGTGTTTTAACTACAAATTTATCGAAGATTTTTAACAGTGTTTTACGAGGAGCTAGAAATGTGCCAATTACAGCTTGTGTTCAACTGACATTTTATCATCTTGTCAAATATTTCAATACGAGGCATGTCCAAGCCTTGAGATATGTAGAGGAGAATCAAAATAATCTTTTTACTCCTCATGTTGCAATTAAAATTGCTGAAGATCAAGTTAAGGCTAACCAGCACCGAGTAACAGCATTCAACCTTCAAAGAGGTATATATGAAGTGCTTACGAGAAGAGCAAGCGGAGGATTACGAGGTGGAGGAAATTCTCATACTGTTACATTAGCTGAAAGAAAATGTTCTTGTGGAAAGTGGAGCACGTACAAATATCCATGTTCGCATGTTTTAGCTGTGTGTCAAGAAATTGCTGTACATTTTAGTGCTTTTGTGGATGATGCATATACAATTACAGCATACATGAATGCTTGGAGCGGTAATTTCAATCCACTACCACATGAAGATTATTGGATGCATACACGTATGTTCAAATGTATGCCTGATCATCATCGTTTGAGACCGAAGAAGAAAGGTAGACCAAAGTCAACGAGACTACGAAATGAGATGGATGATAGGCAAATAAGAAATAAGAACCACTGTGGTATTTGTAGGGAACAGGGTCATGATCGTCGTCGCTGTCCTAGGATATTTCAACATACTTCAACTTCAAGCAGTGGAAGAAATTGAAAGCTTCGACAATTGCGTTGCTGTCATTGTTTTATGAATTACTGTGGGATTGTATTTGAATTTTCGTGTTTAATATGTTGGGATGAACTGAATTTTGTGTTTAAGTTGTATTGTGTGATAATATTATATTTAAAAAAAAATTAAAATATATTGTCTATTTTTTTTTAATACATCTGTGATAATATTGCTTGAGACAGCGTATTATGGCTTACGATCCACGATATCCCGGTCTCCGAGACAGCAGCATTCTTACATTGCAGGAGCACCATCGATCACAGACTATTTTAGATGGCGGCGTAAGCATTACAATCTTATTTACTTTTTAAATTTTTATTTTAAAAATCATGTACGTTATCTAATTAGTATATTTTTTTGCAGGAGTCCAGACATCTTCGTCTACGACGATCCGATGCAGATTTCTGGAGGACAGAGGACATTCCAGATAGAGTGTTAGATTATTTACGATATCTGGGATTTTATGGAGTATATCGGATCAGTCGTATACAGATGGACGTTGGTCTTATTACTGCTATGCTTGAGAGATGGCTCCAGAGACACACACATTTCATCTTCCATTTGGTGAGGCGACCATCAGTTTACAGAATGTCAGCATCCTTACTGGACTACCAGTTGATGGAGATCCAGTTACCGGAGTTGATCCCACACTTACCATTCCGGAGTGGCAGGCTTTGTGCTTACGGTTGTTAGGGTTTGAGCCCGACGCACATTTTTTTGATCATTCATGACTCAGGATTGAGTGTTTGGATGATCGTTATCGTCATTTTCATATTGCGGATGATGCACCGGAGGAGATGGTGCAGCAGTATGTTAGGGGTCAGGTGCTGCGATTGTTAGGTGGTGTCCTGTTACCTGATACTTCATCGAATAAGATGAAGTTGATATTTTTGCCATTATTAGAGGATTTAGACTTCGCTCGTCGACTCAGTTGGGGCAGTGCAGTACTAGCTTGTCTATATTGAGCTATGTGTCGGGGTTCCTATGCTGATCAGAGCGAGATTGGCGGTTATCTTGTATTATTACAGGTATGTGAATTAAAATTTTTTATTTTTAATATTTAATTATATTTTATATTGAATATATTATTTATTTAATTTTTGAAATTTGCAGATTTGGGTATGGGAGCGTATGCCGACTATCAGTCCATTACGACGACAGTTGCTCGAGATGCCATCAGAGCAGCAGGATCCTGATGTTTCATTCAGACTAGACGGACCATTGGGATACAGGTATCAAAATATTATTTTTTTATTTAAATTTTTTTATTTTAAATTTATTTAATATTAGTATATTGTGAAACAGATGGAACGTTGCATTCAACGTTCATCACGTATCGACAAGAGTGGCACGGGTTTATAGGTGTCAGTTGGATACATTAGTTGATACATCTAGACGGATAAATTTTAAATTTTTTACAAATATCAATTTACAGTATTCATAATCTATTATAATTTTTTATTAGCTTTTTTTTATTTTAACTATATTATATCAGTTTTTGTGGGAGCCATATACAGATGGGATATTGGCTATACTGCCGCAGATGTGTACAGTTGGACACGACATATGGACTGCTAGGGTGCCGCTTATTTGTTTTGATGTGGTAGAGTGGCATCTTTCCGATCGTGTCCTGCGTCAGTTTGGTCAGATTCAGGGCATCCCAGAGCAGTTTGATACCAGCCAAGGACTTCATCGTATTGATCGACGAGGGAGAGCTCGTATTGACTGGCGTGTCAGACATGCACAGTACATCGATATTTGGGATGCACGTCGAGATCACATTGTTCATGGTGATCCTATTTTGAGAGACCGTTCATATACTGATGACTACATGGCTTGATTTTTTAGTATTACGGTGCGAGTCATTGGACAGTCTCAGTATGCAGTTTCTGGATACGAGGGCGAGAGTTCTACTGTACGTCTTTTGGTAAGATTATGAAAATTACTTCATGTTATTTGTGTTATATTTTTGTTTTATATTGTACACTATACTGATTGTTTTATACTAACTGTTCTATTTTTATTTTATAGACTGATTCTGTGTCGGAACTCGTATTGGACGCTCGTCGTGCTTTATCTACGACTGATGAGGACAAGCGGATTCAGATACTGCGGGAGATAGAAAGAACAGGTTTCGCAACATTGGGGGCGATTGGTGTTGATCTACATACCTGTGCGCCTTGGTATGAAGCAGTTCGGGCGCCAGATATGAGTTATACGCCGTCACCATATGCTTCACATATGCCATCACCTCATATTCTGCATATGTCATCATTCGATGCTGCACAGATGCCACCGTCTTTTCATCCACAGATGGCAGCGTCTTCTTCATCCTACATCCCCCAGATGCCATCACCGGGTACCAGTTGGCCACATGAGTATGACACTTTTTTTTCAGGTCCATCCGTGTATCCAGATGAGAGAGTTGAACGGGTCTCTCAGTCCGTAGATGATCCAACAGCATCAGTTATTCCTGAGCAGCATCATCAGCAGATCTCCTCCACTGATATAAGAGAGGAGCCATCACAGCAGGAGCAGCCGGTGAGGACCTTCCTGAGAAGGTCCAAGCGACCACGGACGCCGCGACGTCCTTGTGGGACTTAGTCTTTGTTGTATTTAGTATTTTTATATTTTTGTTGTACTATTTTTTTTGATATATTTAACATTTTGATTCTATTGAATAATATTAAATGTTGATTTTATTTTATATTATTTAATTTTAAATGATTGGATATTATGATTTGTGCATATGGATACACATACTCGAATGTGTCTTAGAACATTAGGAGAGAAAATGTTATGCCGGCGGGCCGCGCTTCCCGGCGGCGAGCCCCGCATCCCGATGGTCGGTCCGACCCCGGCTGGTGGTGGGCCCGCGTCCCGATGGCCACGGCGGGCCCCCGCGGCCCGATGGCGGTCTTCAGCCCCCGCCTCTCCCGGCGGTGGGCTTCGTCTCGGTTGGTTGTGGGCCCAGAGCAGTTTGATACCAGTCAAGGACTTCATCGTATTGATCGACGAGGGAGAGCTCGTATCGACTGGCATGTCAGACATGCACAGTACATCGATATTTGGGATGCACGTCGAGATCACATTGTTCATGGTGATCCTATTTTGAGAGGCCCTTCATATACTGATGACTACATGACCTGGTTTTTTAGCATTACGGTGCGAGTCATTGGACAGTCTCAATATGCAGTTTCTGGATACGAGGGCGAGAGTTCTACTGTACGTCTTTTGATAAGATTATGAAAATTACTTCATGTTATTTGTGTTATATTTTTGTTTTATATTGTACACTATACTGATTGTTTTATACTAACTGTTCTATTTTTATTTTATAGACTTATTCTATGTCGGATCTCGTGTTGGACGCTCGTCGTGCTTTATCTACGACTGATGAAGACGAGCGGATTCAGATACTGCGGGAGATGGAGAGAACAGGTTCCGGAACATTGGTGGCGATTGGTGTTGATCCACATACCTGTGCGCTTTGGTATGGAGCAGTTCGGGCGTCAGATACGAGTTATACGCCGTCACCATATGCTTCACATATGCCATCACCGCATATGTCATCATTTGATGCTGCACAGATGCCACCGCCTTTTCATTTACAGATGGCAGCGTCTTCTTTTTCGTACATCCCCCAGATGCCATCACCGGGTACCAGTTGGCCACATGAGTATGATACTTTTTTGAGAGGCGTCCATCCATGTATCCAGATGAGAGAGTTGAACGGGTCTCTCAGTCTGTAGATGATCCGACAGGCGATCACGGGCGCCGGGACGTTCTTGTGGGACTTAGCCTTTGTTGTATTTGTATTTAGTATTTTTTCATATTTGTTGTAATTTTTTTTTTGTACGTTTGACATTTTTATTCTATTGAATAATATTAAATGTTGATTTTATTTTATATTATTTAATTTTAAATGATTGGATATTATGATTGGTGCATATGGATACACATACTCGAACGTGTCTCAGAATATTAGGAGAGAAAATGTTATGCTGAAAGGATTATAAAAATTATAACATAAATAATAATATATCAAATGTTGCTCTTTGAATTGAATTTTAGAAAAAATAAGTCTATTTTTAAGTAAAAAAAAGAATACGTAATAGAATGCTAAAAAGATAAAAATAAATTAAATTAAATAATAAAAATAATAATTTAAATGATAATTTTTTAATTTAAATTAAAATTAATTTTCTTTAAAATTTATAATTATAATTCTTATTTTATTATTATTTTTTTATTTTTTTATGATACTTTTTTTATTTATTTTAAAATAGTTATCATTTGAAATTATAATTCTATTTTTCTTCCATTTTTTTTTTCCATATTTTTCCTCATTTTTTAACTATACACTGTATTTATTTTTTGATCAAAATTTAATTCAAATTAAATTTTCCTCCCATTTTTTTCCTTTATTTAAAATATTTTTAAATTAATAATGTTTAATTTAATTTAGTTATTTAAAATATTATTTTTAATTTCAATTATAATTTTAATTTCTATTTCTTAAAATTAAAAATTATAAACTTTGTTCTTCAATTACAATTACAATTTCTATTTTTTTCAATTCTTTATCTTTTTATGAAATTTTTTTAGGTCATTTTTAAATTTTATTTGAAAATTTTTTTAATTAATTTAATTTTATTTTTATAAAATATATTTAAAATATATTTTTATTTCAATTAAACATTAAAAATTTTTTTTAGTTTTTAATTTATAATTCTTATTTTTTGTGACTTTTTAAAAATTTTCACTTTTTAACTTTTTAACTTTTCCTCATTTTTTTAAACTTTTTAATGTATTTCTTTTTTTATCAAAATTTAATTCAAATTTAATTTTTTTAAGTCACATTTATAAAATACCCTAAAAAAAATTGTAATTAATTTAATTTAATTTAATTCTTTTATGATATATTTTTCTAATCTAATTTATAATTTTTATAATTTTTTTTCAATTTATAATTTTTTTTTAAAATATTTTTTAAAAATTTATATTCAAATTAATTTACTTATTTAAAATAAAATTTTTAATTTCATTTACAATTATAATTCTTATTTCTTAAAATTAAAAATTATAAACTTTGTTCTTCAATTACAATTATAATTTCTATTTTTTTCAATTCTTTATATTTTTATAAAATTTTTTAACCATATTTTTAATTTTTTTTTAAAATAAATTATTTATAATATGTGAATTACAAATTAAAATCTTTATATTTTACATTTCAATCCAAATTAAAATTTTAATTTATTTACTAATTTCAAATTTTAAAAAACAAAATTTTCCATTTTCCCACGATTTTTTTCTTTATTTTTGGGTGGAAAAATTGGAAAACGCCATTTTGAATGGCGTTTTTAAAAACGCCATTCAAAATGGCGTTTTTAAAGACGCCATTCCAAATGGCGTTTCTTCATGTTTTTTTTTTTTTTTTCGGACGACGCCACCGTGGAAATGGGGGCTGACGTGGAAGGGGAAAAAACGCCATTCAAAATGGCGTTTTTCCCTTTTGCATTAGTTTGGTAAATAAGTTTCGTTTTGATATATTTTGATATTTTTTTTTTTTTTTGTATTATTCTGGAAAAGTACTCTGTGTTAAATTGCTTTCTAAATATAGCAACATGTTCTCTTTTGTGAATAATTTATTCCTATATTTTAGGAAAATATTTTTTTGTTCTCTCTTTAGATTAGAAAACTTAACTAAACCATGACATCATAAATGAGAGTTTTTAATTTCCTTAATTTGAAAATTTAGATAATTTGAAGTTCCTTAACTTTAAATCAACAAAGATTGAAATATTGAAATTTATTTTAGGAGATGGCAAATTTGTTCATTTATAGAAAGAACCTTTAAGAAATACCTAACACCAAAGTGCCTTTTCCAAATTTGTATAATGTCGCACTTAAAAAAGAAGCCATTCATATCTCTCAATTTGATACGATAAGCAAGGTTGGAACATTGAAGATCTTTGACCTTAGGGGTGCAAATGAGTTGAGCCACTTACAAGCTACTCGAGTTCGACTCAAGTCCAAGCTCGACTCGATTCGGTTATTATCGAGCTTGAGCCAAGCTCGAGTAACTCGAATAATTTTTTGAATCAAGCTCGAGTAGATTTTTAATAATATTATTTTTATTTATAAATATATATTATTAGTGGATTAAGGATCGATTTCGAGTTCAAACTCAAATTCGAGAATGGCTCAATTGATATTCAAGTCAAGTCGAATCAATCTCGAGTTTTGCTTATTTTTTATAAGCTAAACTCGAATTTAGGATATTAAGGCTCACTCGATCTCAAGCCGATTTTTAAGCTCAAGTATTTTGAGTCAAGTAGAACTTGAGCTCTTCCAACTATTTAACTCGATTCGACTCAATTGCATCCTTATTTGACTCTTTGATTTTGAAGCCAATAGGGAATGAGATATTAAGTTGTTCAACCTTGGATTTTGACACATAAAGCGAATGGAATATATTAATGAAGCCAATGCAGATGTCTTAACCACGAAATGAACTAGATAGGATTTCGTGGAAAGGGTAATAGGGTATGGCCAATAAATTATTTATGAAATCTTTGTATTCTTTTCTAAATGATTGCAAATGTGGGTTCAAAAAACATTATGGATCCATCATTTGGAGGGTAAAAATTTTCATAAAATCTATTTTTTTTGAGATAATTTTATAGTTAGATAGAAAAATAATTTATCCATATTATTTTATGTATTGAAAAATGGCTCGAAAATCTATTATATATTCTTTTGCATTATTAATTTCTTATATAAGTTGCTAAAATCTATCCATATTTTTCATACTACCCTTTATTATATAAATAATATAAAATAATATAATAATAAAATAAGATATTATATTTTAATATAATACATTATTATAATAATATTATTATTTGATAATATGATATTGTATAATATATAGTAATGCATTGTATTATGTTGTGTATAAAAAGATAATATATATTATGTTATATATAATATAATATTATATAATATTATATTATATAATATAATATTATATTATTATAATACTACTATATTATTATATTGTTATATTGTTAGAGGTATATTAGGAAAATAGAAAATAATAAAAAGGTTATATTTTTGACTGATAAGAGAATGACTTATCCACCTAGATGGATAAGGCTTTCCCTCATTTTGTAGATAAATGTTATCTATGAAAAAATAATTTATTCATAAAAAAAATATGAAAATATGGATAAGTTGGTCAATGAAAAAATTGACCAACTTTCCATCGATATTTGTCCACCAAAGATCATGCGCTATATAAAAGGCTAGAATACTTGCTAAGAATATATATATATATATATATATATATATATATATATATATATATATATATATATATATATATATATATATATATATATATATTGCCAATTGCTTCATGATATGAGCTTGACAGACAACGAAAGCTGCTACAGAAAGTCATGTTATTGTTGGGAGATTATGCTCTCATGTGAATTGTCTATTTGAGTAATCTAACATGATGTGGATTGAATTTTCTATTAGATTCATAGATTAGAAAATCTTTTAGAGCATAATCAATATCAACCCAACACCCCTCATCCCCAATCCAATTAAAAAAAAAAAAAAAAAAATCTTTGTGACTCTTTCTTTAATTCCTGCAGCCCAATGGGACCCACAAGCTACGATCTAACCCGGAACTTTGGTGGGCTCTCAGAAGATTTAATCTGGAAGCATCAGTAAGCCCAATTCCTGTAAGAATATCCAAACAGATCCTTATCATTTGGATCTCAAGTTTCAGAGCATGACAGCCTTGCAAGCTTTCAATATAAGTAGTAATATTTCTCCATTAATGGCTACTGGGAAGAAATGAGAAAGCACGGGATGCCTAGAAATTAGAGATTTCATTGGGAGATTTTAGTGGCTAAAATACGCTAGACTTTGTGAAAAGAGAGAAATAATCAGATATTCCTCAGCTTTCTGCATTGTTTGGCAAAGAATTGTTGCTCATTTGTGGATTGTCTGGAGCAGTCTTAGAATGCAAAGACGTTCCTTTAGGCTGGCTTCTCTCTGCTTTTCCTTTGGCTGATTTATCCTATTCTGTAATTAGTTTTCTATAAATATATTAGGATGGTTCACCTCCCTGTTATATTGCAGGGAAAAAAAAAAAGAAAGAAAGACAAAAAGAAAAAACAAATGAATGCGGATGCTTGGGTCAAGTTGCATAAATAGTTGATATGCCAAAAATGAGGTTCAGTGTATTATGCTTCTAGAAAATCCAAAATGGATTGCTTTACATAAGTAAATAAAAAATAAATATATAAAAATATAAAGTATTATTTTTACAAAAAAAAATTTATAAAATATTCTCTCTCTCTCTCCCTCTGCGTGTCCAGTGAATTGTGTCAATTAGACCCCTACATAGTGTACTAAGTTTATATTTCAGCTGTATCAAAATTCAAAAGCCTGTCTAACTCCTACAAATAAATCTCATTCCATTGAGCAAATAATCGAAATTCGAAGAAACCCACATAATCCGATCCAATAAATATCGATTTCGGTTGGTTGAAAAATATAAATTGAATGAAATCGGATTGAAATTTATAAAAAATCAATTAGACTTTATTTTAAAATTTTAAACTTTTTTATATTAAATTAATTTAAAAAATAAATAAATTTAAATGAATCAATATTAAATTTAAAATCAACATTGAGTTAGCATTAAAGTCCAAACTGACACAATTCATCGGAACCTGCTACAAATTGTCCACTTCGATTACAACTAGTTTATGAATGATAGACGGCCAGCAGCGGATTTAATCTTTTTCAACCTGATTAGATTCGATCGAATAAAATTTTTCTCTCAATCCGATCGAATCCGATCCATACTCAACTCTACTCCATATGTGATTTTCCCCCGCATCCGACCCATTTTATAGCAGCTCATTCTGCATCCTTGGGTGCAAACAAGACCTGAACAACAGAAATTCATCCGCAAGCTGCTAGCAATAAGCTATCAAAGTCCCCACATGCCACGGCCCCTCTGGGCCAGAAGCGAGCAAACCAATCGGCACGTGGCAATCACTTCCAACGAGAGCTGATCCAAAAGCATATGGCTTTCACAAATCCTGAAGTGACAACATCAGTATCTCTTCATTTTTATTTAACTTGGCAATTGCATTTCTTAGCCACTAATTTTAACTAATTTTGGATGTTTATATTTCCACTGAAACTGCAGATTATACTCACAATTAAACTACAAAATGTGGAGGGGAAAAAAAACAAAATCAGAATGCGAATCATCTAAGACTACCTGAATGAAACAAGTAGATATACACAAAACAAACATGCTCCCATGATTTTGGCTTGATGATGTTTGACATCGTTGGCAACTAATATTCATGCCATATAACCATTATAATGGGAGATAAAAGAGCTATTAACCTTTATGGTTAAAGAAAGAAATTGCTATCACCCCTCATGAGGTTTTAGCAAGATAAGTTTATTTCTTTTTTGCATTAGCAATAATAAAAATATGCATGTATGATAGGATCCAAACAATGACTAAAGTTTCATCTCAGAATACATTGTCATAGATTCATTATTGATGATCTCTGTGTCACCAAGTAATACAAGACTATTGAGAATAAAGCGCACTGACAAAGTTATTTTTCATCCAACAACTCAAATGGTTATGGATAAATCAAGACATCGATTTTAAAGAAAAAGCCATGCTGCTCTCTTTTTATTTTTTACACAAATACAAAAATGGCTCTTAGTCTTCTGATATTTAGAAGTCACAGATGTGCACTTATGTATGCTTCATCACAGTCCAGGCACTGATGATAATATGAATAAAACTGAAAAATAGCAGCTGACATTAAGCATGGTAAAAAGAAGTGGCTAACGTGCTTCTACCGGCTGAGGCCTGAATCAGAAAACAGAGAGAGGAGTCATGTCCACTAAATAAGTTCCCGACAAGCAATTTCTCACGAACAAAACAAAGAATGCAGAAATCACACAATGATTTAGCAGGGTTATTCCATAAATTTTTAAAGAAAACTAAAACTATCCTCACATGTTCGGCATGCCCTTGCATTTAGTAGAAATGATAAATAAAAAAGAATAATCATTATAGTAACATCACTTCTAGATGTCCATGTATAAAGACCAGCAAAGTAGATAAAAACTTAACATCTTAAATAATGGATTTTACAAACACAAAATTCCACCAGTAGCTGGCCAATTTGGATGGCTTATAATTTTAAATAGAAAAACTGGAAGTTTAGTTCATCACCAACTCTAGGTGCTCCAATAAAATTTAGTGCAGTGAGTAGCAGATGAATAAATAATGATATCCATAACAAAAACAAAATATAAGAATCACATAGAAGTGACCTCATAAAGTCCAAGTTGTAATTAATTCACTGTAGATAATAATTGAGATTGTTGGCACCAAATTAGGTCCTCAAAGCACCTTTTGTTTGCTTCGCCAAAGCAACTTTTTTCCCCTTGCATCATCCCTCCATGCTATCACTACTCTCCTCACCATCTTGTGTGAGGTCAATCCAAATCTCAAAAATTACATATGTTGTCGGAAGAAACGAGCGTACAAAGACCATATCAGCAAATATTGCAGGTTTGATTGAAGACAGAAAGGAAACCAAAGTCTAAATTAACTAAAAGAGATCATGAATTCTTTGTACAAAAAATAGTTTACCAGTCATTAATCACTAAATTCCAGGTTGAAAATTCATCAATTCGATATTGATCTTTCATTAAAACCACCTCCACAGCCGGAGAGGCACTCTTCTCAAGGCACAACTGCTGCTGTATATTCTCTACCCATTCTCTTCTCCAATTAGTAGACGCACAAAGAAGAGTCATCTCCTTAAGCACTCGTGCTTTTGCAATAATAAACTTGGCAAACCCTAGGTCAGTGCTCTGCCCTTCAAAACCTTTCATTGTGACACTTTCCAGATGGCAATCAAGGCAATCAAGGGAACCCTGCCGCTCCCAATACCCTGAATCGCCATCATGTGGATCATCCAAGAAAACAATCTGAATAAAAAAAAAAAAAAAAAAATGGAGGTGAGCCCTAAACTTTGATTTCTTTTTTTTTTTTTTTTAAATCCTCTATACATTAAATTTGCATACAAGAAATTACCCGAACATCCAACGTTTCCAAGCAAGGGAAACATTTGAGCAAGTCATATACGACCTCTGCCTCGCTATCATCATCGAAGATCACACTAATGGCCAATGTTTTCAGACTATGCATCCGAGTACTCAAGCTACTAACCGTTCTGTTCGGCTGTGAAGCATAAAGAAATTGAAAGACAAGTCTTACACTGAGAAATAATGAAACAACCTCGCCTCTATGGTATAAAGATACTTACCTCATAAAATGTTGTGGCCTCCATGAACAGAACAAAACAATTTGCGGGAAAAACCATATTAGCATCACATTGGAAACAGGATAATTAAGGGGCAAGAAGAGTACCTCAAAGCAAGTTCCGCCCATCTTCAACCTCTTGATGTCCATACAAACGAAGCCAAAAAGCTCCATCTTTGGGGCATTGAGAATCTCCACCTGCAAATACTCCAACGCGTTCTCGCGGAGCATCAAGCACCTGAAATTGGGGGCGTCTTCGATGATGAGCTCCTCGACCGAGTCAGTGTAGTCCGGAGACGAGCACTTCAGCACCAAGCTGTCGAGACTCCGAGAGCGGACATGGAGGCTGCGAAGGCCCGTGCAGTGGATCAAAGCTACGTGCTGGAGGGACCGGCAGTAGGAAAGCAGGTCGTGGAAGGTGCCGTCGCATAGGGCGGTGAATTGCATGAATAGGTTTCTGAGGTTAACGAAGGCGGGAACGGATCGCGGAAGTTCTGGTAATTGGCAATTCGTAAGCTTCAAGGTTATCAAAGAGTTGCAGGTGAGAAGGGAAGAGGGCAAGCGGTAGAAGCACTGCTGCTCCTCGGCGTCCTCGACGAAGCGGCGTTCGTAATGGCAGAAGAAGGAGAGGTCTCGGATGCCTTTTCGGGTGAGGATTTCGAGCCAGGTATCGACGTTGGTGGGGTTGTCGAGGAAATACCCGGAGAGATGGCTGGTGGGGATGGGTCCGCAATGGACGGAGAGGATCTGGTCGATGGCACGGGCGCGCCAGGCCTCCTGGTGGCGCGGCGTCCAGGAAGCACTGGGTCTTTTGTTGCGGTGGAGGTGGTCGCTGTCTAGGTGGAGGGAAGCGGTGGTCCAGAGGTGGCGCCACCGTGTGGAGAGGACGCTGGTCCGAGCGGAGTCTTTGATGGGGAGCAGGGAGAGGATGGAGGAGAGGAGGTCGTCCGGCAGGAGGCTGATTAGATCCGGACCATCTCCGCCGCCTCGTCGGCCGGAAGGTGCCTCGGATTTCGATCCCGGCACCCTCTCCTTCCTCTTCGTGCTGGCCGGCATAATTCTCTGCCTGTTATTTTTCAGCCACCTTCACAATTTCTGAACTACGCCTCCTCACAATTTAGTTGGAACCCTAGCGATGTCGGATGGGAGGCAATTTTTGTAGATAAAAATCAACCTATCTCATTATTATTATTGGAAGAATTTATGGATATTGGGATTGTTGAACAATTATCTCTTGCCTCAAATTGAGAGAAGGTTTTTGGTTAATTATTTATCTTCTCATCATTTGATTTTACTTTAAATTATATCGGCCAAATTTTATGAATAAACTTTTAAATTTTTTATTAATGTTAACGAAAAATATAATTAAAAAAAATATTTCCTTGCCTCTATGGTTTCTCCCGTGGATGGTTCAAGTAGCGCGTTGTATTTTAAAAATAATTTTTTATTATTTTCTCTCAATTTATTAAATTTTTTAAAAATTTAAATTAAATAAAAATATAATATTAATATTCCTCATCTAATTCGTATATTTTAATATCTTTACCTTTTAATTTCTTTTGACATGTGTTGCATGCCTTAGTTTTATATTAAAATGACAATTGCTATAACGATAATAAGACAGTATTATAATAAAAAAATATATAAAAAAAAATAATGAGATTAATGTCTCATCATTAGCTTCTGTTATAAGGGTTATCCCATCTCAGTTCATCATAAAATCGATCTCCATTTGAGATCATCAAAAATTCGATCTGAATTGAAAACTGAGTCCATATAAAGCCGATCTGAATTGAAGGTTGAGTTTACATAAAGCCAACTTGAATAAGAGGCTGAGTTCATAAGGAAGACAACTTGAAACATAAGCTGAGCTCATAAAGAAGTCGATCTGAATTGGAGACTGAGTTCATATAAAGTCGATCTGAATTGGAGGTTGAGTTCATATAAAATCGATCTGAATAGAGGCTGAGCTCATAAGAAAATCAATCTGAATCAGAAGCTGAACTCATAAGGAAGCTGATCTGAATTAAAAGCTGAGTTCATATAAAGCCGATCTGAGCTACTTGAATTGATTTTTGATAAAATATTATGATCAGCTCATATATATATACCGATCTGACTTATCTCAGCTCATATGAATACCGATCTGTCCCATTTCAGCTCATATAAATACTGATCTAAAATAAAATATTACATATATCCAAGACGTTCATGGTCTCATATGATACTTAATTTTACTCTGATATTTTATCGAGGTGAATTATTATATTAATTACCACAATCATCTTATTAAAATCCACCATGATCTCTACAACTAAGCTACAATTGGCCACGATCTCACATACAACTGTGCTACAATTCATCCCCAACTAGCACATATAGCTAAGTATGGCCTCATTTCTGATCAATATATACAGCTATGCTTTAGCTCACTTATAACTGACCTTCAATGACTTAATAAACTCTACAGCTGACATCCAATAGCCTAACAAACTCTACAATTGGCCTCTAATGGTCCAACAAACTCTTCCAATGGTCTCATCAACCCCTCTATCCTCCAAGTAAGTTCTAACTTTCAAATCCCAAATTTGTACTAGAGAGAGACTCTGTTGTTAGGACTTTCGCTTTCACAAAGTCATAAACTCTCTAGCTCCTCTCCAATCCCAGTGCTCTTTATTCTTCTATTTTTTCATCTTCTATTTTTGAGACTTAAACTGACTTAAGCATCGAAGGATCAAGAATCGGAGGATCCTCATCCGATTTCTTAATTTCTTTTGCAGATTTTTTGGAGAAGCTCCCACTGGATCGCAACGATCATTCCAGCCCAGCCTCACTCGATCTGCCCTTATTTCAAATTTTAAGCCTCGCAACAACATATTGGTGCTAGAGGAAGGATCCGGCTCAAAAATTTGATAAAAAAAAATGATGGATCAAAAAGCATAAAGCAACTCTATATCTTGACTGTCTCCCTCTAGAGTTGTGCTGGAAGCTGTCTCATCTTCATTTCAATGGAGATTGGAGGGTAGATGAATTTTTTTTTTCAAAAAGGTAGTACATTGATTAGTAAAATTTTCTTTAATGTTTGAATTCTTTTTCACATGAGGTCAGATCTTTTTGCCTAGTCTCGTCAGGTCACAGCATCTTATCATGCCATCTTTAAAGCTTTAAGTTGTTAACTCATGACATTAATGAAGGTGGCCCCCATATAGTGTGAAGTGACAATACTCATCAATTTTAAAAATCAAAAAGCCAAACTCAATGCTCGAAAATATGATAAAGGACAAAAATATTTTTTCTGGCCTCCTCTTTTCTCAAGTCCTCCAAATAGAATTCGTGACTTCTATGGTAATAAACTCTCAAACCTCATCTATTATTATATTTTTTTTATAAATCAACAAGTTTTTGAGCACATGAGCTGAAGAAAAATCAAATGACGACAAGAAGGTTTGTCCAAATGAAATATCTGTTTGAAAAAATTTAAGTTCTGAAGAAGAAGATCGTGATAAAAAAAAAAAAAATTATCATGCATCTGACCTCGGACATGATCGAATGATTCTTCTACACCAAATGGGTGCAATGATGCTCGTTATGTCATCGATGACACGATGAGATTAAAACAAAAATGAGAGAGATAGAGGAAGAGGAGAAAATCCTCGTGTGCCCAACTTTGTATCTGGTCAAAGCCACGTTACAGATGATGTTAAAAAAAGAAAAAAAAAAAAGAAAAGAAAAGAACAGAAAAGAAAAAAGAAGAAAAGAAAAGAAAAAATGAAGGGCAGAAGTGGGGGAGAAGAATGTCAGCTCCTCCTCCGCCCGGGGTCGCCCGCACCCTTCGACGCCAAATCGGCCAAGTCGGTGGCCTCCCACCGCCAACACACTGGATCGGTGCCCCATGTTCCTCTCGAGGCCGGGCATCGAAGAATCGGCCTTCACCGACGCCTCCCGGGACCAAGAACCGCAGACCGACCTTCCTTGGCATCTCCCGCATTCCCGTGAGCGTCTTGGCACCAAGCTTCGTCGGGTCGGAGGCCCTAGTGCCTTCGGCTCCCCTCCCAGCGCTCCCGCTCACTTTTCGGCATCAAATCCGCCCGAGGTCGCCGAGAGGAGATAACTCCCTTCGCCCGGAGTAGCCAGTGGGCCACCCGCACGCCCGCGTGCGTACCTGTGCGCCACCCGACGTCAATTCCTCCAAATCGAAGTCCTCCCAACGCCAATCCCGTCGGATTGGTGACCTATCGGCACTCCCGTACGTCGTCCGGAGTCAACCATTGGTAGATCAGCCGACATCAGGGCCTTCCAGCACTTCCATGCACGGCCGATGGCTCGACCCTCACCAAGTCTCTCCCAAGCTCTATGATTCTTGGCGACAGGCAATGGTCAGTCCAGTGCTCTCCCATGTTGGCATGCGCCTCCGGCATCAAACTGTCACCGTCAAACCGATAAGCCCCCAAGCCTCTCCCAAGCTTTGTGATTCTTGGCGATAGGCAACGGTCAATCCGGCGCTCTCCCAAGTTGGCATGCACCTCCAGCATCAAACTGTCACCGTCAAACCGATAAACTCCCAAGCCTCTGCACCTACCAGCGACAACACCGACAGTCCGGTGTAATCTCGAGCTGCCGTACACTTCCAGCATCAACATCAACAGTCCGGTGCTCTCTCAGCTCCTGGATCCTGTGAGACTCTTGGTGTCAAGCATCGTCAGTTCGGTGCGACCCCGAGCCAACATGAGCCTCCCAGCACCGAGGCCCGTCAGGTTGAGACCCACCTGGCTCCCATGCGCATCCAAGCGTCAAGGCCCGTCAAATGGGAACACATCGTGCTTCCGCACTCATCCCAATGGGGTATACCAACCACACGGCTCCTGACCCTCTCTTTTAGTGGAGTTCTTTTCCCAAGTAATAAAAAAAAAAAAAATTATTTATCTAAATAATTTAAATTTTAACTTATTTACAAATCTAATACAAAAATTATAAAATATTATTTTGAATGACATTTTATCAAGACCATATCACCTCCATTTTCCACATAGACGTCATCCAAAAAATAAAAAATAAAAAATATTATTTTAAATGACGTTTTAAAAAATACCATTCAAAATGACGTTTTTTAATTTTTTCCTCAAAAAAAAGAGAAAAAAATAGAAAAGAATGAAAAAAAATAAAATTTATAATTTTAAATTTATAAATAAATAAAAATTTTAATTTTGAATGAACGGTAAAATATAAAAATTTAAATTTTTAATTCAAATAAAAAAGATAATTTTAAATTATTTTCTTCTTTTCAAATTAATTTTTTTTAAAAAATATATAAACAAAAATCTTAAAAATTTAAAAATTAAAAATATCATAGAAAAAAATGAGAAAGAAATATGAAAAAAATAAAAATTTTAACTTTTGAATTTAAAAAAATAAAAATTTTAATTAAAAATTATAAATTAAAAATTAAAAAAAAATTAGAATTTTAACTTTAATTCAAATAAAAAATATCATTTCAAATTATTTTTTTCCTTTCAAATTATTTTTTGAAAAAAATATCTGAAGAAAAAAAAATTGATGTAAAAAAATAAAAAATACTATAAAAAAAGAAAAAAGGGAAAAGAATAGAATTGAAAAAAAAATAAAAATTCTAATTCTAATTCAAAAACAAAATTTTAAATTTTAAAAAATAAAAATTATAATTATAATTCAAATAAAAAATATCATTTTAAATAACTAAATTAATTAAAATTTAATTTTTTTAAAAATATTGTAAATAAAGGAAGAAAATACCTAAAAAAATGTCAAAAAGATAAAAAAGGAAAAAAATGAGAAAAAAATATAAATTTAAAATTTAAAAATTGAAAATTAAAAATTAAAAATTTTAATTTTAATTCAAATAAAAAAGATAATTTCAAATTATTTTCTCCTTTTAAAATTTTTTCTTACAAAAAATATTTCAAAGAAAATCTTAAAAAATTAAAGAAATAAAATATACCATAAAAAAAGAAAAGATGAGAAAGAAATGGTAACAAAATATAAGGTATAATTTTGAATTAAAAAAAAATTAATTTTAGTTCAAATAAAAAATATCATTTCAAATAACTTTCTCCATTTAAAATTAAATTTTTTAAAAAAAATATCAAAAAAATAATAAATTAAAAAAATAAAAAGTACCATAAAGAAGCCATAAATTTAAAAAAATAAAAAAAATTATAATTATAATTTTAAATTTGGAAGAAATAAAATTTTAATTTTAATTAAAATAAAAAATATAATTCAAATAAGAAGCATCATTTCAAATTATTTTTTTATTTAAAATTAATTAATTTTTTTCTCATACCACACCGTACGTACCTGTTCGTGTCTGTATCAGATCGAGATGTACCAGTACGATCTGATTCATCTCATAATTAAATTATTTGATATATTATTATTATTTACGTTATAATTTCTATAGTTCTTTTAGCATAACTTTTTCTCTCCTAATGTTCTGAGACACATTCGAGTATGTGTATCCATATACACAAAGCATAATATCTGATCATTTGAAATTAAATAATATAAAATAAAATTAATATTTAATATTATTAAATAGAATAAAAATATCAAACGTATAAAAAATAGTACAATAAAAAATTTAAAAAATACTAAATACAAATCTAACAAAGACTAAGTCCCACAAGGACGTCACGGTGCCCGTGGTTGCTTGGACCTTCTCAGGAAGGTCCTCGCCGGCTGCTCCTGCTCCTACTGTGATGGCTTCTCCCCTATATCAGTGGAGGAGATTTGCTGATCATGCTGTTCAGGAATAACTGTGCTGTCGGATCATCTACGGACTGAGCAACCCGCTCAACCTTCTCATCTGGATACACGGATGGACCTGAAAAGAAAGTATCATACTCATGTGGTTAACTGGTACCCGATGATATCATTTGGAGGATGTAGGAAGAAGAAGTCGTTGCCATCTGTGGATCAAAAGGCGGTGGCTTTTGTGCAGCATCTAATGATGACATCTGCGGAATATGCGGTGATGGCATATGTGGAACATATGGTGACGGCGTATATCTCATATCTGACGCCGGGGCTGCTCCATACTAAGGCGCACAGCTATATGAATCAACACCAATTGTCACCAATATTTCGAAACTTGTTCTCTCTATCTCCCACAGTATCTGAATCTGTTCATCCTCATCAGTCGTAGATAAAGCACGACGAGCGTCCAACACAAGATCCGACATAGAATCAGTCTACAAAATAAAAATAAAACAGTCAATATACTGTAAAATATAAAACAAAAATATAACACAAATAACATAAAGTAATTTTCGTACTCTTACCAAAAGACGCACAGTAGAACTCTCACCCTCGTATCCGAGAACTGCATACCGAGGCTGTCCAATGACTCGCACCGTAATGCTAAAAAACCAAGCTATGTAGTCATCGATATATGAACGGCCTCTCAAAATAGGATCACCATGAATAATGTGATCTCGACGTGCATCCCAAATATCGATGTACTCTGCATATCTGATACGTCAGTCAATACGAGCTCTCCCTCGTCGATCAATACAATGAAATCTCTGACTGGTATCAAAATGCTTTGGGATGTCCTGAATCTGACCAAATTACCGCAGAACACAATCGAAAAGATGCTACTCTACCACATCAAAATAAATAAGTGGCACCTTAGCAGTCCATATGTCGTGTCCAACTGTACACATATGCGGTAGTATAGTCAATATCTCATCTGTATATGGCTCCCACAAAAATTGATAGAGTTAAAATAAAAAAAATTAGTAAGCTAAAATTTTAATAGATTATGAATACTGTAAAATGATATTTATAAAAAATTTAAAATTTATCCGTCTATATGTATCAACTAATGTATCCAACTGGCACCTATAAACCCGTACCACTCTTGTCGATACGTGATGAACGTTGAATGCAACGTTCCATCTATTTCACAATCTACTAATGTTAAATAAATTTTATCGAATTTAAAACAGTAAGTTTCAAATAAAAAAAGTAATATTTTTATACCTATATCCCAATGATCCATCTAGTCTGAATGGAACATCAGGATCCTGCTGCTCTGATGGCATCTCGAGCAACTGTTATCGTAATGGACTGATAGTCGGCATACGCTCCAATACCCAAATCTACAAATTTCAAAAAAATCATACATGATATACCTAATGTGAAATATAATTGAATATTAAAAATAAAAAATTTTAATTCACATACCTGTAATAATACAAGATAACCATCAATCTCGCTCTGATCAGCATAAAAACCCCGACACATAGCTTTGTATAGGCAAGCTACTACTGCACTGCCCCAACTGAGTCTACGAGCGAAGTCTAAATCCTCTAATAATGACAAAAACATCAACTTCATCTTATTCGATAAAGTATCGGATAACAGGACACCACCTAACAACCGCAGCACCTGACCCCTAACATACTGCTGCACCGTCTCCTCTGGTGCATCATCTGCAATATGAAAATATCGATAACGATCATCCAAACACTCAAATCTGAGTCGTGAATGATCGAAAAAGTGTGTGTCGGACTCAAACCCTAGCAATCGCAAGCACAAAGCCTGCCACTCTAGAATGGTAAGCGTGGGATCAACTCCGGTAACTGGATCGCCATCAACTGGTAGTCCAATAAGGATACTGACATCTTGTAAAGTGATGGTTGCCTCACCAAATGGAAGATGAAATGTGTGTGTCTCTGGACGCCATCTCTCAAGCAAAGCAGTAATAAGACCAACATCCACTATATACGACTAATTCGATATACTCCATAAAATCTAAGATATCATAAATAATCTAGCACTCTACGTGGGATGTCTTCTGTCCTTCAAAAGTCAGCATCGGATCGTCGTAGACGAAGATATCTGGGCTCCTACAATAAAATATAATAATTAGATAATGTATATAATTTTTAAAAAAAAAATCAAATAGTAAATAGGATTGGAATGCTTATGCCGTCATCTAAAATAGTCTGTGATCAATGGTGCTCCTGCAATGTAAGAATACTGCTGTCTCAAGGACCGAGATACCGTGAATCGTAAGCCATAATACGCTAATGAATCTAAAATAATGATATTATCATAGGTGTATTAAAAAATAAGAAATATGATAGACATTCATTTTATGAGAAATATATTTTAAACACAATATTGTCACACAATATTGTCACACAATACAACTTAAACACAAAATTCAATTCATCTCAGGATATTAAACACATATATTCAAATACAATCTCACAGAAATACATAAAATAATGATGAAAATAAGTCTTCGAAGCTTTTAATTTCTTTCACTACTTGAAGTTGAAGTATGTTGAAGTATTCTAGGACAACGACGGCAGTCATGACCCTGTTCCCTACAAATGCCACAGTGGTTCTTACTTCTTATTTGCCTATCATCCATCTCATTTCATAATCTTGTTGACTTTGGTCTACCATTCTGCTTGGGTCTCAAAAGATGATGATCAGAAATATATTTGAACATACGTGTATGCATCCAATAATCTTCATGTGGTAATGGATTAAAGTGATCGCTCCAAGCATTCATATATGCTATAATTGTATATACATCATCTACAAAACCACTAAAATATACAGCAATTTTTTGACACACAGCTAAAACATATGAACATGGATATTTGTACATGCTCCACTTTTCACAAGAATATTTTCTTTCAGTTAAAGTAACAGTATGAAAAATTTCTCCACCTCGTAATCCTGTGCTTGCTCTCCTCGTAAGCACTTCATATATACCTCTTTGAAAGTTGAATGTTGTTACTCGGTACTGGTTAGCTTTAACTTGATCTTCAGCAATTTTAATTGCAACATGAGGAGTAAAAAGATTATTTGGATTCTACTCTACATATCTCAAGGCTTGGGCATGCCTCGTATTGAAATATTTCATTAGACGATAAAATGTCATTGGAACACAAGCTGTAATTGGCACATTTCTACCTCCTCATAAAATACTGTTAAAAACCTCCGACAAATTTATAGTTAAGACACCATAACGCAGGCCATCATCATGTGCCAACGTCTACTTCTCCTTTTCTATCTCGGACAACCAGCTCCAAGCCTCTTCATTCACTATTCTGATCCTACCCACGATAAAGTTGAACTTGCGAACTTGATGAGTGCTTCCTGTTTGCCATACTGCTCTTTTCAGCTACATATTTTTAAAATGAGTGTTGAAATTACTACAGATATGTTTTAAACAGTATCGGTGATAGGCACGTGGTGGACTCCATCCAATAGACTCATCTGCAATGGCATTTAATATACCTGGATGCCTGTCAGAAATTAAGCATATTTCATTTCTATCTTTAACAATATATGTTCTGAGCTGGAAAAGAAACCAACTCCAACTTGCAGTCGTCTCCTCATCCACAATTGCATATACTAATAAAAATATCTCATTTTCTGCATCAATTTCTGTTGCAATTAACACCTTACCTTTAAACTTTCCAGACAAGTGCGTGCCATCAATGCTGATTACAGGACGGCAGTGCATAAAACCCTGGATAGATGGTTTGAAAGCCCAGAAAATATAATTTAAAACTCGGACATTGAAATTCACAGTTTGAAAAAAATTTCATGAAACAACTGTACCAAGATTTGCATGTTGAAGTGTAGTCATATAATAGGATAATTTAGCATAAGACGGCTCCCATTCTCCATAAATATCAACCAATGCCTTCTGCTTTCTACACCATGCTTTCCTGTATGATACTGTATATTGAAATTGATCATTAACGGTTGCCACAATAGCGTCAACTTTAATACCGAAATCTTTCTCAACAATATGTCGGACTAGTGTGCTAATCATCCTTCCACTGACATGTTTGTAGTCTCGACTCAATCCCGTAAACAAACAAATGTGAGGACTCTCATATTTTATGATTTAAAAATATCCATATTTTTTCAACAATGCAGCACGAAGCCTTCATTTACAATTTTGAACATTATCTGATGATGCGTATCGTACGGACCATAATTTCGAATGCGACTGAACTACATTGTATGTCTGATGCTTCATAATGTGATAAAGATCAACAGCTCTCCTTACATAATCTTTACTCTCAAACATTAGACCTTTAGAAAATTCAGTCATCGAGGAGTCCCAAAACTGATTGTCAGAGTTCAATCTTCGACCAGCACTAACACAACTACCATCATCTAAATTTATATCGTTAAAATATTATGGAGGTTTGTGCAAACGAAGTTGAGGTTTTTCCACATTAATATTAGTCTGAACATCTTCATCATTATTCTTATCTTCACCATCATCATCATTACTGCTACTGTCACGCCCCAAATCTGGGACATAACACGGCCATGCTACCGAGGGATGGAGCCCACGATAATACGAAGCCAATCCATCATAATCATCTAAAATCCGTCAAATAAAAAGATTCAATTCCATTATTCATCAAATAATTGAACCAATATTGATTCAAAGCATCTAAATCCAAAAGCAAATACCAACCCGAATCTCAACATACATAAATAACTACAAATCTATGATTATAAAATAACTAAACTTCTACTACCAAATTTTCAAGCTTGCTATGCAGATCTTCAAGCTTGAATTGCTTTTGTCGATCCTAACCTTATTCCTCTATTCAAATAAAAAGAAAACAAAAAGAATATGAGCTACACTAGTCCAGTAAGTAGAACTTGCACTTCTTTATCGGATCAAGCATAAGTTTTTTATGATAATGCAATATTTAGAAAATAACAGGAAATACAAAATAAAATTTTTCATAGAGTATATAACAAAATAAGTTATAAATTCATCATGCATGCATAAATCATGTATATTTCACAATCATGAATCATAACTCATTTTCATCATGCATTCATGTCATGTTTCAAAATATTGCTCACAGATATTCATGCTAAGGTCACTATTATACCCGTGACAGGATCATATTTCTCAATCGACAGAGTTTTTAATTCATGTGCCAACTTTATACCCGCTGGCAGGGCCATGTTTCGTGTGGATGCTAGCTCCGGATATCGACCTTTCCGAAGGGATTCATTCATAGTCATTTGAGAGCCTTTGAAATCATTATATCTTTTTCTTAAAGCATATATATACATAGACAAAAAAAAATAATAAAATTCATGCTTCATAATCATGCTATTTTCATAAGACATATTCATGAAATCAATGCTCATAATAAAACATGCTTTTTCATATCACATATGCTGATCCTTATTTTATGAAAAATTATGATTTCATCAATAGCAATTCTTTGCATAAAAACATGATCATTTAAAAATAAATAAAGAGCATAAGATCTACTTACCTTGTTCATCTTAGATCTTCAGACTTCGTTAGAAGAATCAGCTAATCCTATTTAAAATATCAAATCATTATCAAATTCTATTCCATAAATATAACAAGATTAAATCATAAGGAAAGAGGACTATTGTTCGCATGTGTCGGACCATCCAGATATCGGGGTAATTCAGAGTCTCTGATCTGAAAGTCAGATTTAAGTGACTTGATCAAGAAATTGTGAACACAGATTAGATCAAGATCAATCAATAGAGTTCATTAATAATGAATTTGAAAGATCCTTGATATGATCAAATGAGATTGACATACAGCACGGATATCAAAACAATTTCGGATCATCTTGTTAGAGTCAATATGGGCCCCTAAAAGATGAAGGCATGACTCGGTACAGGATTCATAGACCTTTTTAAAGAGAGAAAGTTGGTCATGAAAGAGAAAGTAGAGAAAAAGTGGAGAGAGAATCTTCGTATCCTTCAAAAGTGGCAATTATAGTTGATATCATCAGAGGTTATATCAGGGTGACTTAATATGGATTAACCATGATCGATGTTATCAATTTCGAATAAAGATCAGATCGGGATCCAATCTACTGTACAAATTTCGGAGCAGTCTCAGATCGTCATATTTTCATCTTAAGTTTATCCTAGGGTTTATGATGCAATCAAAGAGAGAGTGACCCTAGAGAGATAAAATCCATAAAAAGAGATAAAAAGGTCTAGAGAGAGAAAATAGAGAGAAAAAATAGAGAGAGAATCTAGAGAGAAAAAATGGAGAGAGAAGGTAAAGAGAGGAGAGAGAGTCTTATTATTATATATATATATTATTTTTTTCTTCTTCTTTTTCTTTTCCTTTTTTTTTCTTTTCTTTTCCTTCTTCTTTTATTTTTCTTTATTTTTCTTCCTTCTTCTTTTTCTTTTCTTTTTCTTTTTCCTTCTTCTTCTTTTTCTTTTCTTCTTCCCACGGTTATCTTGGGCTGAAACAGGGGACCATGTGGTCCCCTCCTTTGCTCGGCCGACCAGGGGCCGCAGCTATCATGGCGGTGGCTGGCGACAAGGGCCGACGATCCCATGGCCTGGAGGGATCAAACCGGTGGTCGGCGGTGACCACCGGCATCAAAAAATCGAAGAAAAACGGACAAAAATAGAGGTTTCTTCCGCAACAAAATCCGACGACTCTGGTCACCGGCAAGCATGCACACCGGCATGGGAAGGAAAGGGGAGAAGAGAGGAAGGAGGAGGAGACTCACCTTCGATGCCGGTGAGGCTTTTCAGTGAGAAATTGGATGGGCATAGGTCGGGTCTCCATGATGGTTTTTTGACAATTGTCGCCGACTGAGTCTCGGATCTTTGGTGAGAGGGAGAGAGGAGGGTTCTCCTCCTTAAATAGAGCCGGAGGGGGCTCTTTTCGATTCTGATTGGGAGCCGGTGAGAGGAGGAAGAAGACTCCCTTTGGGAGTCTTCTCCTCTGTTCTCTTTTTTTTTTTCGTTTGGGCTTTGTGGACTGATTTTGGACCCAATTGGGCCGGGTTATCATAGCTACTGTCCTCATCCATCCAACAGTCTTCATCTTCACTTTCATCTGACTCAAAGCCTAGACTATCAGAATTTATTCCACCAACTATCCAATCATCGTTCCCTATATGAGGGTCATCTCCCGCACATACCACTACTTCTAGCAAAGGAGAAGTCACCATAGCAGAAGACACAGAAGAAGTCACCATAGGACTCTGAATAATTGAACAACTAGGACCGGTAGTAGTAGAATATTGTTTTGCAAAAACGGCCTCAACACTATCGGTTTGCATCATAGGAGTTACGAAAGGTGATGAAGGCCCAACATTATTGTCCGCTTGAGTTAAAAGCCGACTATGGTATCCAAAGCTTGGTACATCTTTCTTTTTAATATATAATTCTAAAAATCGATATTCTGAATATTTCAAAGGAAAGGTCAGCATTTCTTCGACATCTTCATCGTCATCAATTGGAACTAAGATATATTTGTTCTGCATTAACTGTCCCGACAGATTAGAAGATTTTTATTTTAATTTTATTTCATATTTTTCTGTCTATAGGAATACTGCTGTATAAATGATCCAATAATTCTTGACGTGATAATGATGAAGATACTCTAATCATTCGATTTGTAGGGTGACTGTACTGCACACCAGTTTTATCATTCTGTATCATGCCATCATAATACAATAGTACACGAACTCGAGTACTAGCCATTTTCTTAGAGAAACCTACGATAAAATCAAAATCAAAATATTTAGTATTACTAATTATTTAATCGTTTCAAAAGATTTACATGATACATGCATCATATCATCAACAAATAGGTACAGATAGATCCTATCTCATTAGAAAATTGTATTAATTCTATAGGTTAATTACATTAATCAAATGATATGCAAAAAGGATCAAAAGAAATTTTGGCAGCATTTTTTCTTAGTTCTCCCCACACGACTCAAAATGTGCGAGGAGAACTAAAAAAAAATACTATCCGAAATTTCTCTCGAACCCTCCGCATATCATTCGAATAATGTAATTACCTATAGAATTAAATATAATTTCCAAACTATCCAAACTGGACAATCAATTGACCAATGTATATATTTTATGGTACTCATACAAAAATATATATTCAAATATATATTTTATACGGATATCATAGAATATTCTATATTGGTCAATTGACGGGTCTACATTTTCATAAAATATAATATATTTTAAAAGTTTTTAATTATGATCGAATCGAATTTTAAAATAAATCTGAATCTAATGAGATAAAAATAAAAATAAAAAATAAAAAGATTGAAATAGACGGCCTGCCACGAGGGGCCATCGCGGGGCCGCTGCCGGATCCCATCGCGGAGCGGCCGTTGGGGCCCGATGGGGCCCGCCGCCATCGCGGCCCATCGCCTAGGACCCGCCATATCCCACCGTCAGGGCCCGCCGCCGGGGAAGGGGAGGGTCGGGGCCCGCCACGGGGGCCGCCGCAGCGCCCGATGGGGCCCGTCGCCCCGACCCACCGTGGAGCCCACCCGTGGCCCATCGTCGGGGCCCGCCGCCTGGGCCAGCAGTCGGGGCCTGCCACCTGGGCCAGCCGTCGGGGCCCGCCGCCGGGGTGCATGGGCCGCCGCAGGCCGTCTGTCGCCGGCGGCCAAGGAAAAAGAGGGGCAGAGAGAGGAAGAGAGAGAGAGGAAGAGGGAGAGGAGGGGCCGCCGGATCCCATCGCAAAGTGGCCGCTGGGGCCAGCCGCCATCACGGCCCATCGTCTGGGACCCACCGTATCCCACCGTCGGGGCCCACCACCGGCATAGGGGAGGGTCGGGGCCCGCTACGGGGGGGCGCCACGCACCCCGGTGGGGCCCGCCACCTCGGCCCCCCTCGAGGCCACCCGCGGCCCATCGTCGAGGCCCGCCGTCGGGGTATATGGGCCGCCGCTGGCCGTCTGTCACCGGCGGCCAAGGAAAAAGAGGGGCAGAGAGAGGAAGAGAGAGAGAGGAAGAGGGAGAGGAGGGGCCGGCCAAGGGAAGGGGACCGTCGGGGCCCACCGCGGGGGCCCACCGTCGGGGCCGTCACCGATCGTCGGTCGTCGGCGGCCAAAGAAAAAAAGGGAGAGAGAGAAAGGAAGAGAGAGAGAGGAAGAAGGAGAGGAGGGGCCAGCCAAAGGAAGGAGACCGTCGGGGCCCATCGCCGCCGTCAGTCACCGATGGCCAAGGAAAAGGGAGAGAGAGAGGAAGAGAGAGAGAGAAGAAGAGGGAGAGGAGGGGGCCGGCCAAGGGAAGGGGAGGGCCGAGGCCCGCCATGGGGCGCGCGGCTGGCCAGCGGCCCTCTAACGCCGACGGCCAAGGAAAAAGAGGGAGAGAGAGAGGAAGAGAGAGAGAGAGGAAGAGGGAGAGGAGGGGCTGGCCAAGGGAAGGGGACCGTCGGGGCCCGTCGTGGGGGGCAATCGTCGGGGCGCGTGGGCCGCCGTCGGCCGTCTGTCGTCGATGGCCGAGGAAAAAGAGGGAAAGAGAGAAGAAGAGAGAGAGAGAGGAAGAGGGAGAGGAGGGGGCCGGCCAAAAGAAGGGGAGGGCCGCGGCCCGCCGTCGGGGCGCGTAGCCCGCCGCCGGCCCTCTGACGTCGGCGACCAACGAAAAAGAGGGAGAGAGAGAGGAAGAGAGAGAGAGAGAGAGAGAGAGAGAGAGGAAGCACCTCACCGCCGTCGGGAGCTCGCCGCCGTGCCGTCGAAGATTGCCGAAGAAGAGGGAGAAGAGGGAGAAGGGAGAAGAAGGGGGGAAGAGGGAGAAAATGCCATCCCCTTTGGCATTTTCTCTTTTTTTTTCCCTTTTCTTTTTTTGGTTTTCTTAAATATTTTTTAATTTTTTTAAATTATTTTTATATGATTTTTTAATAAAAAAATTAATTAAAAATGGGGATAGTAATTTAAATGATCATTTTTTATTTGAATTAAAGTTAATTTTTTTAATTTATAATTATAATTTTTATTTTTTTATCATTTTTTTCTCTTTTATTCACTTCTTTTATGGCATTTTTTTGGAATTTAATTTAAAATTTTTATAATTTCAAATTATAATTTTAATTTTCTCCCATTTTTATCTTTTTGACATTTTATTAGGTATTTTTTTCTTTTATTTAGAATATTTTTTAAGTAATTAAATTTAAATTAATTTAGTTATTTAAAATGATGTTTTTTATTTCAAGTATAATTAGAATTTTTATTTTTTAAAATTTAAAGTTATAAATTTTGTTTTTGAATTAGAATTAGAATTTTTATATTTTTTCAATTCTATTCTTTTCCTTTTTTTTTCTTTATGGTATTTTTTATTTTTTTACAACAAATTTTTTCCTTTCTTCAAATATTTTTTTAAAAAAATAATTTTAAATAGAGAAAGTAATTTGAAATGATATTTTTTATTTGAATTAAAGTTAAAATTCTTATTTTTTAAAATTTTAGTTTACAATTTTTTTCACATTTTTTCCTTTTTTTTCATTTTTTTATGGCATTTATTTTTCTTTTATCAAAATTGAATTCAAATTAAAAATTTAATTTTTTAATTTAAAATTATAATTATAAAATTTTACTATTTTTTTTATTTTTTTTTTATTTTTATGAAATTTTTTTATGATATTTTTTTATTTGTTTGGAATATTTTTTAAATAAATTAATTTGAAATGGGAAAAATAAATTGAAATGATATTTTTAATTTTAATTAATTTTAAAAATTTTATTTCTTTTAAATTTAAAATTATAATTTTTATTTTTTTATTTTTTTAATTTTTGACTTTTTAATGGCACTTTTTATTTTTTTAATTTTTTATTTTTTTGAACATCTTCTTTTTTTAAAAATTAATTTGAAATGGGGAAAGAATTTAAAATGATGTTTTTTATTTGAATTAAATTTAAAATTTTAATTTTTTAAATTTAAAATTAAAATTTTTATTTTTTTGTATTTCTTTCTCATTTTTTCTTTTTCTATGATATTTTTAATTTTTTAAATTTTTAAGATTTTTGTTTAGATATTTTTTTAAAAAAATTAATTTGAAAAGAAGAAAATAATTTAAAATTATCTTTTTTATTTGAATTAAAAATTCAAATTTTTATATTTTATCATTCATTCAAAATTAAAACTTTTATTTATTTATAAATTTAAAATTATAAATTTTATTTTTTTCCCATTCTTTTCTTTTTTTTTGGGAGAAAAAATTTATAAAACACCATTTTAAATGGTATTTTTAAAAAATATCATTTAAAATGATATTTTTTATTTTTTATTTTGGACGACATCTACGTGAAAAATGGAGGTGACGTGGCCTTGATAAAATACCATTCAAAGTGGCATTTTATCATTTTTGCATTAGATTCGTAAATAAGTTAAAATTTGAATTATTTAGGTAAATAATTTTTTTTTGTATTACTTAGGAAAAGAACTCCCTTTAGTGACTATCATAGGAAGGACGGACTTAGGATTAAAAAATAGGGAGGAGATCCTAGTGTGTTCAAAGCCTAGATCCAAATCGAAAAAAAAAAAGAAAGAAAAAAAAGAGGGGAGTGAACCTGATCTCCATCAAAAATCAAAATGATTCAAATCACAAATCAAGTTTGAGCTGAACAATAAGGAGAGCAGCAGAACTAACAAGTTCTCAAACAAGAACTCATCATAAAAGACTCCTAAGCTTTTGCCTATTATTTTCTCTCTTTTCATTCTTACGGGATCAAAGGAGAAAAATATGGTCAAGTCAGAATCAAAATCACGATCGAACCAAAGTCAAAGCCCGGCCAACATAAAGTAAAAGCAAGCCCTAGCTGAGGTAAAGAATAAGGAGTCAACAGAATCCAAAGATTTTCAAACAGAACGCATGACCTTCATAGTAATAAACTCCCAAGTCCTATCTATTATTTTATCCCTTTTTGTAGGACAATAGATTGTTGAGTACATGAGCCGAAGCATAAACTAAACAAAGCCATGATAAATGTTAAACCCAAAGATAGAGCGAAGACTAAGTTGAAAAAATAGAGACTCATCAAGAAGTCTAGCTCATCAAAAAATCGATCTAAATTGGAGGGTGAAGGTTGAAAAAGTCGACCTTAATAGAAAGGTCAACAAAAGTTCATCTGGAAGCCTGGCTCATTAGAAAACCGACCTGAATTGGAGGGTGAAAGTTAAACTCATAAAAAAGCCGACCTTAATAGAAAGGTTCAACAGAGACTCGTCAGAAGGTAAGATATCCAATCTCCAGAGTAAACCTCAATAAAAATTCAATCTCCGAATTGGTGGAGCCCTGAGAGGCACAAATGAAGATAAGATCTCCCTAAATCCAATCTCCAAATTGATGGAGTCCCGAGAGGTACAAATAGAGATAAGATCTTCCTAAATCTGATCTCCAAATCAGTAAATCCCCGTGAGGCCCAAATGGAGATAAGATCTCCCTATATCTGAACTCCAAATTAGTAACACTTCGAGAGGTCCAAATGGAGATAAGATCTTTCTAAATCCAATCTTCGGATCCATAGAATCTCGAAGGCACAAACAGAGATGAGATCTCCCAAATATCAACTTTATGGTCAAAATTATTTTCGGCTCTATCAAATACCGACCTAAAGGTCGAGGATATTTTTAGCTCATACAAATACCGACCTCAAGATCGAAGTTTTGAATTTCTATCGAATACCAACCTTAAGGTCGAAGTTGTATCAAATACCGACCTTACAGTCGAAGTTATTTTCAGCTCTACCAAACACTAACCTAAAGGTCGAAGATATTTTCAGCTCATACAAATACCGACCTCAAGATTGAAGTTTTAGATTTATATCGAATACCGATCTCAAGGTCGAAGTTATATCAAATACTTACCTCACAATCGAAGTTATTTTCAACTTTATCAAATAGTCGAGGATAACTTCAGCTCATACAAATACCGACCTCAAGATCGAAGTTTTGGATTTCTATCGAATACCAATCTCAAGGTTGAAGTTATATCAAATATCGACCTGAAGGTCGAAGTTATCCTTCAGTTCTATTAAATACCGACTTGATAGTCGAGATTATCTTTCAGCTTTATCAAATACCAACATGAAAATTGAGGTTATCTTTCAGTTCTATCAAACATCGATCGAAAAATCGAGGTTATTTTGGATTTCCACCAGATACCGACCTCAAGGTCAAGATTATATTTCAGCTCATATAAATACCGACCTGATGATCGAGTTATCTTTTCAATTTTACAAAATACCGACCTCATGATCGAGTTATCTTTTCAAGTTTACAAAATACCAACCTCTGGATCGAGATTATACCTATCTCAAGATTGAGATTATCCTATAAAATATCGATCTCTTCGTACCCAAATTTTTGAAAATCTTCAAAAGTATTATCAATAAAAAAATACTCCGATAAGCTTATTCTTGCACATTATCTTTCGATCTATGAAAATCTAATTTCTGGACTGGTATAGCTTCGAAGAGCACAAATGAAGATAAAATCTTCTCAAATCTAATTTCTGGATTGGTAGAGCCCTGAGAGACACAAACGAAGATAAAATCTTCCAAATAACAATCTATGGATTGTTATTACCTTTCAGCTCATATAGGTACCGACCTTAGGGTCGAAGTTATTTTGATCAAATGCAGATCTCCGGATCAAAGTTATCTTGAAATTCTGTTATTGATCTTCATATAGAAGTTATCTTGAAATTTTATTATCGATCTACGGATTGAGATTATTTTGAAGTTCTATTAAATATCGATCTTTGAATTTAGGATATCCTCCGATCTACTCAAGATTACGAGCAATTCACTTGAAAAACTAAATGGTTCAAATTCGTCATCTCGAACAAGCTGAGAATTTATTTCTTAGGCTACTTCTTTTATCCAAAAAAAATTTTTGGGACTCAAAAGTGGGAAGTAAGTGTTATGGGAGTTATCCCACCTCAGCTCAACATAAAATCAATCTCAACTTGAGGTCACCAGAAATCTGACCTGAATTGGAGACTGAGTTCATATAAAGCCGACCTGAATTAGAGATTAAGTTCATATAAAGTCGACCTGAATAAAAGGCTGATCTCATAAGGAGATGACCTAAAATAAAGGTTAAGCTCATAAAGAAGTCGACTTGAATTAGAGGCTGAGTTCATATAAAGTTAATCCGAATTGAAGGTTGAGTTCATATAAAGTCGATCTGAACAGAAATTGAGCTCATAAGGAAGCTGATCGGAATCAGAGGCTGAGCTCATAAGGAAGTCGATCTGAATTGGAGGCTGAGTTCATATAAAGCCGATCTGAGCTACCTGAATTGACTTCTGATGAAGTATTATGATCAGCTCATATATATATATATATATATCAATCTAACTCATCTCAGCTCATATGAATACCGATCTGACTCATTTTAGCTTATATAAATACCGATCTAAAGTAAAATATTACATATATCCGAGACATTGAGGTCTCATATGATACTTGATTTTATTCCAGTATTTTATCGAGGTGAACTATTACATTGATAGCCACAGTCATCGTATTAAAGCCTATCATAATCTCTACAACTAAGCTATAATTGACCACGATCTCACATACAGCTGTGCTACAACTCATCCCCAACTGATACATACAGCTAAGTATGATCTCATTCCAGCCAATATATACATCTATGCTCTAATTCATTTACAGCTGGCCTCCTACAGCCAAACAAACTCTATACTGGTCTCCAAAGACCTAACAAATTCAACAGCTGGCCTCTAACAATTTAACAAACTTTTCCAACGATCTCATTAGCCCCTCTATAAATAGAGGACTAGGAGATCCTCCAGGTAAGTTTTAATTTTCATGTCCCAAATTTATACTAGAGAGAGACTCTGTCGTTGGGGCTCTACCTCCCACAAAGTCACAAACTCTCTAACTTCTCTCCAATTCTACTGCTCTCTATTCTTCCATTTTTTTCATCTCCTGTTCTTGAGGCTGGAACTGACTTAAGCATCGGAGGATCAAGAACCAGAGGATCTCCATCAGATTTTTTGACTTTTTTTACAGATTCTTTGGAGAAGCTCTCACTGGATCGCAACAATCATTCCCGTCCGACCTCACTCGATCTATCCTATTTTAAATTTTGAGTCTCACAGCAACAGCTTTTTATTAGAATAATTTGACTTTCAACAAATATAAATTTTCTGATGAATACATATGGATATGGTAGAGGCCCCCAATATGCATTAAATCCAAGTTCCAGAGCAAGTGATTCCACGTATAGATGATTAAGTTTCACAAAATAAAGGAAGATATTTTAGGTTCATGAAAGTGTTACAGTTGAGAAGGGAATGGAGTACCATGTAGTATAGTTGTGGTCACAGGAGAGGGCAAGATCTTGGATGGCTTTTTGGAGTTAGGGTGGACAGCTATCAAATATTTTCGAGTAATATAGCAATTGCAGTTTCTAGAAACAAAAGGCAGCAGATCATAATATAATCATGGTTTAGATGGCAATTCTTAATATATTTGTCCGTTTAACTTGATTTAATTATTGATAAGGCCAATTGTTAAATTTTGGATATATCCTATATTTGATCCAACCCATATTTGGTTTGATCCAATCCAATTGCCATCCTTATTTGACGATGGATAGAGAGGATCTAGTTGATGGCTGTATGCGTAGGCATGCGAGGCATCTGGCACCGTAGGCATCCGTACTCCTCAGCTTAGGAGGAGTCAGATCAAGGGAGGCAGTGGTCCAGAGTGGTGTGATGCCATTGAGTGGAGAGGAGAAGCAATCACTTGGCATCCCTCCTCTACTTTTTTTTCTTTTTTCCTTTTTTTTTTTTTTAATTACATTCGGAGGGTCTGATTCCTGGTTTTGTGTTCCTATTCCTACCTCCTAAAACTCTAACAAACACTTATTGCCTTAACTAAGTGATGAGAGATGGTATGCAATGGTCAATTATCATCCTCCTCATGCCACAGATTTGGATCCGGTAAGATTTTTAGCCAGCCTATTCTTGGCATCAACTTGTTCCTCTTTTGCCCTCTAATGTTTTATCACAGAAGTGATATTTGGGGAACTTAATGTAAAAGTGTTAGAAAGCTCCAACATTTTAATGAAAACACCTTGTATAGAAAAGGCATGTAAAATAAAGAGAAATGAAAAAGAAAAAAAAAGGAAATAAGGAATGGGAATCCACTATATTCCATATTTCAAGCGTAAGTTGGTTGATGTCCCTCCACTCGAAAGAGGCACACAGTCCGAACCCCAGAAGGGGAATCCCTACCGTATTTCTAAAACACATCACCGATTCATGGAAAACTATTTTCCTTAAATAATGCAATCAGCGTATTTACCAGTTTGTTAATGGAAACAGCAGAAACTAAGACACAAGGTAACAGAAGGCCATCAAAAAGATGGCTAAAAATAATGACACCACAAGAAAAACAATTGATACATAATTTAACCTTTTCCACGTACTCATTCCATTTCTCCAGTAGATTTTTAATTTTGCCTGTTATAATTGGAGTAATCGTAATAAATGGTATATACATTCAATATTGTTAGGAATTCATCACTTATTTTCAGAACTGAGATCCAAACTTCTATAATAAGATCGATTTCTTATCTAAATCTAAATCCCATTCATGCAGAACTCAACCACGAAAAATTTCCACCCAAAAATTTTCCTGTCTTCTTTCTCGCTGAAAAGATGAATTTGTACTCTGTTATTGATTTAAATGCTCCTAGTTCCACCGTAGATCATGTGAATCCACTCAACTCGAACAAATTAGTACTACAGTGAGCACATTTTATTGTTCAATGCTCATTATTCTAAATTACTGATGTTGTTATCCCATACTATTCAATTTTGAGTTTTAGTGCATCAATTTTCTATAGTTTTATTGCTTCAACAAATAGATAGAGCCTATATGATACAGGTAATGGTTCAAGCAAGACTGGTCTTATTGTCTTTACATTGGCAAGAGAACTACAAGGCATGTTAATCTACTACTTGTCAGTAAATAAAAAGAAAAAAAAAAGGTCATCAAGAAAAAGGAAGCGAAATCACAAAATGCCTTCTATTTATTATTTACGTATTCCAGACACCTAGGAAGCATGAATAATCCAAAATAGGTGCCTTGGCGGTATCTAAAACATATCGGATATGGATACGGCTCTGGTACAGCCCCCGGGCATGCCTGATAAGGGAAATAAGTATTCTCATTATTTTATTTTTTATTCCGAGCTAGGATACTTCTTGAATACGCATGGATGCTACTTGGTACTCCCAGGGATACTTGCAGGATACCTCTGGATGTAGCACTAGGCTATCGGGCCCAATCCGAGAAGGTTCTGAACGCAAATTTGCATATAGGTCCAGTAATTTATAACAATCAATTATTTGAATTTGTCGGGTCATCTTGTTAATTGCTTAGGTTTTTCCGCTGGATTCTAGAATTTTGCTACCCTCTTCTTATTATATTTTTCCTTGGCTGCATCTTTCTATAATAGAGTATAGAATGTTTGCTCCACTATATTATACATGTTTGCTGTCTACTGCCGTTTCTAACTAATGCTATCATTTTAATGATGGACATGATCGTGTATCATAAATGGGTTATGCTCATATGTTACGAGCCCATAGTATGAATCATGCTATTTTGACGTATCTTACAATTTGTGGAGTTGAATATTGTCATATAATGTTCTATGATAAGCTAATCATGTTCGTTGGATGTTTTTCAAGCACATCATCATCATCATCGCCGCCGTAGTAGTAGTATCCTGGGAGTCAGGATTTGTTAAATCAACATGTCCACAACGTGTCATATCCCAGATCATATACGCATATTCATGCTTCCTAGCCAAACACAATGTTGGTTTGCATAGAGCATCTACACTCTCATCTTTTTGAATTATGCTTACAGCGTACCACAGAAATTTGGGGGGTCAAAGAAACAATGAGGGCAACCAATTTATTGTGAAGAAAACAATTAAAACAGATTTAGCATGCTCTTCATATTTGTGATGCTCATAGATAAAATTGATGGATTGTTCATAAAATTATATCCAGAGACCTAACCACTTAGAGTAGACGAAATCAGAACTATCAAAATCTGCTCTTCATGATGTCAAAGACAACCACAAAAGCTAGAAAATTGCGGACACCTTAGTACCTCCAAAAGGTACACCATAAACACAATTCAATATCTTTTACAGTAAAAGACAGCTGCTTTGATGAAAAGTTTCACACACTTAGCTGTCATGGATGAGTAAGTCATAGATTCCAAAATAAGAACTAGAAAGAAACTTGCATGCAGGCTTCTACCAGATAATTACAAAAGCAAATAACAAGCATTGTACAGGGTTCTAAAAGGAAAAAAACAAAAAAAAAGGTCCCCTCTAGCAAGCCTGATCCTACCCAGAAGGGACTGCAAACCACATATTCACTAGAGAAAATCTGAAATGCTGGTACTAAAAGAGCTTGCTAATTTCTAGAGACCAAATAGTGACCTCTAAGTTTGAAAGTCGCTCATTCGCGAACACAACTTACAGCACATGACGTCAGATTATTAGATAGTTCCAATAATTTTGAAATCTGGTACCAAGCTAACCAAGCATCTAAAAACCTTCTGTAGTTGATTTCCTTGATAATATATTGCAAACTTCAAGACTTCCAGAAACTACTGACTTTTTTTTTTACTTTACATATATATATATATATATATATATATATATATATATATATATATATATAATTTTTTTATTTTTTGGGGTGGTTGGTTGGGGATATAGAGGAGGGGGGGGTTGTGGTGTGGGGTGCTGCCGTGTTTTGTTGGCGCGCATGTTGTGTTGGGGGGTGGGATGGGGGTGGCATGGTTTACATTAAAGCTAGGGAATAATCAAGCAGTAATTTCATACATTTTGAATCAGCAAACTTGAATGCGAACAAGATAATGATAGACAAAAAAAAATCTTTTTCTTAAAAAAAAAAAAGAGTTAGCAGAGTTAATCACTGAATGCGTTTTACAACATATAGACCCAAAAACTTAAAAATCAATGGTTCCCAATAATGCATCATATCTCCAACTGCTAATTATGCCATCATAATCATGCAAACGCTTGTAATGTGAAAATCAAACATACAGAGCTTTCTCTTTGTGATTGTTTCCCAGCATTCACATACAAAGGGAATAAAGGAAAGAAAACCGGAAAAACATCCACAACAACGCGGATTGTGCAGAAATTGCATAACAAAGCTAACAACTAACTCTTACCGAGTCTCATCTCCATACTATTAGAGTTGCCTGGCATTTTACTTGTTTAGGTTAAAAAAAGCTTTAAGTGTTCCAAGAAAGATTTTCTTAGCCTTCAATAAAAAAATTCACAATCTTAGACAAGCTAACACAGCAAAATATGCATGCATCAAAAGGTAAAGACCTGTTCTTGAACATTGATGGCAAGTTCATCCATCACAATCATTATGAATAAAAGATTATCAACTGAATCAGCAATTTAGATGCAACATTATCAACTGAATCAGCAATTTAGATGCAACAAAACTAAAAAATACACTACCATGAGCAAAAAATAATTAAAGATTCGTCCTGAAGGTTGGCAATATTTATGACTGCTTCTCTTTTTTGATGAAAAGCTCCTTTTATCTATTGCATAAGCAAAGAGTGACAGGACAGCCAATGGATGTACGATTACATGAGCACATGAAAGCAAAGTAGAGACATTCATAAATCGCCTTATTTAGCATAAACAAACAGCAAGAAACCCAGAAGTAGACAAAGCAGTATGTTGGATTCAACTGAAGTAGCACTACACTAGACATCCAACAAATTAATAACTTATGTAAAGTCAAGTAGTTTGTGATGGTGAAGAACAATGGGAGGCATGAATATTTTTTCATGCAAGTAGCGGGCATCGTATATCCCCTGATTACTTAGTGGTCAATAAAATCAACTTTCCACAATAAGCTACACTTTTTCTATATTTCCACGAACAGTAACAATTCTGCATCCAAAATGTGGCTGAAATATGACCTTCTAGATGTAGTCCTTTTTTGCTCTTCAATGATCTTAAAAAGGTAGATTGATTGCATCATCATGGTGAATAGAAAAGTGCCACATGAGAGTCACATCCAGATGTTACTATTAAGCCACAAGTAGGCGATAGGAACACAGTAAATTAGAAGTGGCTAATGTCCCGTTTGAAATTTAAATCAGCCAACAACAAAGAAAGCAGCAATTTCCTTTAAATACAGTTCCTGCATGTAATATTCCATGAGAACCAGTGAACATGTTTTATATGGACAAAAGACATCCATCATTTGTAATTCTATTCCCTCATGCTGAGCCACTGAAGAAGCAAATTGTCCACTAACATGTAAGTTCACAATCTCATAAACAATAGTAAAAATCCGAAGCTGGCAAATGTGGGCACCTCCTAAATTTTAAATATGAAAATCAGATGCAAAGTTTGTTCCATTTTCTAGGAGGATGTGATAACCTAAATGAAAAGGTTCATATGAAGAACAACAGTAAAATTATGATTTCCAGAATAGAACAATGAAAATAACTTCCATAGAGCTTTCTAATAACAAATATCTTAACAACATTGATGGAGAAGCCATCGTACACTAAGTCAAACCAAACTTAAAGCTCTCTACCTCTCGGGGCAGAATGGCTGCCAAATTTATGGTAGGCAAAGTAGCAAGCTGTTCCCCACCCGAAAGGAAAACCAAATGCCCAACTGATTTCAAAGATCTCGAAATCTTGTTCGAAACAGTGGTGCTACTGTTCAAAATAGTGAACTCCAAGGTTGAAATTGATTAATCTCATGCTTTTCTTTCATGAAAACTACTGTAGCATCTATAGAAGCTTTATTCTGAAGGCACAGGCCTTGCTGTACGGTTTCTACCCATCCCTCTTTCCAAGCATGCACAGAAATAAGAGTCATCACCTTAAGCACTCGTGCTTTTGCAATAAGAAAGTTAACAAACCCCGAATCAGTCCTCTGTCCTAAAAAACCCTTCAGTGTCACACTTTTCAGATGATGATCAAGACAATCAAGGGAAACTTGCTGCTTCCAATACTCCACATCTGGCTCGTCATCGTCATCCATGTCCGCAATCTACAGCCAAACAAAAGGATTTCAAAAGGGAGAGCCCGAAGTATCAGTTATCAACAGAAAAAATCCAAAGACACCAAATATCACAAACATCAAAATTACCAAGACATCCAATGTTTCCAGGCAAGGGAAGCATCTGAGCAAGTCAAATACTATATCCGCCTGAAGATCGTCATTAAAATCCACTCTAATGGCTAGCTTTTTCAGGCTATGCACCACAGTACTCAATGTAACCATGCTTTTCTGTGACATAGGAAGAAGATTAAGCAAAATATAAAAAAAGTTAATTAGTATGAAGAAGAAAATGAGTTACCGTAACATTGCATCCAAATCAGTTCTATACGAGGAAAAGTACCTCAAAACAAGTAGTGCTGCCCAACTGGAGCATCTTGATGCTCATATCAAGAAAACCCAGCAGCTCCAGCTTGGGCGCATTGAGAACTTTTACGTGCGTCCTTCTTGTCGTGTTCTTGCCTAGCATCAGGTGCTCAAGATTTGGGGCATCGACAACGAAAAGCTCTTCGACCTCCCAGGAGTAATCATCCAGCATCATGATGCAGAGGGTAGGGGAGCGGAGATGGATGCGCCGGAGGCCAGCACAGTGGACGAGAGCTAGGCTCTGCAGGGCTGGGCAGCAGGACAGCAAGTCATTGATGGCGGCATCCGTTACGAGACTCCGCTTCAGATTCAGAACTCTGAGATTGACAAGATTGGGGCGCGGCTGAGTGGGTTTCAAGATCCGACAGTAGCACAGCTCTAAGGACTGAAGGGATTGGCATGCGATGAGGGAAGGGTGAACGAGGTAGAAGCGCTTCTCCATGGGGATGAGGATGGCGAGATCTTGAACGCCCTTCTGGCTTAGGGTTTGGATCCAGCCGTCGAGGAGGGGGATGTGGAAGTAGACGCGGGAGAGGCGGCAGCTCCGGATGGGGCCGGCGTGCGCGGAGAGGACGCCGTCGATGGCGCGGACCCGCCAACCCTCCTGGGTGCGCCATTGCTCCTCGTCGTGGAACGCGCGGAAGGCCAAGAGCTTCTTGTTGGGGAATTTCTCCGAACGGAGGGCAGAGTCGTCGAGGAGGCGGAGGGGGGCGAGGGTCCAGAGGCGGCGCCACCGGGTGGAGAGGACGCTGGTCCGGACGGCGTCTTCGATGGGGAGGAGGGAAAGGATGGAGACGAGGAGGCAGTCCGGGAGGGTTCCGAATCGGTCGAAGCCATCGGCAGCGACTCCTCCGCCACTGAAATGCGGGTCGGAGTCGGAGACGGTGTTTCCCTTCTCCCTCCTGTTCGGCGCCATGGGTTTCTTGGACCTACTTCTCTATCGCACCCACGGTTCGTCTCCCACTCCCATTCGGCGCCATGGGTTTCTCGGCTTCTTGAACCTACCTCTCTATCGCACTCACAGTTTACATCCCTGTGGGGAAGGACAAAGGAAAAGGGGTGTCAGGGTCTGGGTACAGGTGGCGGTGGAAGAAGGCGGTGCACGCAGGCCGGCGGCAGGGCTCGGTTCGTGTTGGACCAGTGCTAGACGCGTGCGATGCATCTTCGTCGAAAGGACGAACGGTTGTGATCAAATATTTTATCAGGTACGTACACAGGATCTTTCTGCGGTGCTACCCTATATATGATTGTCATTTCGAGGGGATGGATGGATAGACTTGAAAGAATGGTAATCAGCATTCATTATTTAATTAAAAAATTTATAAAATAAATAAATAGAAAAAAAGAGATTATTTATCCATTCCATCCTTCAATTTATATTTTTTTCAAATTAAAAAAATGGGGCATAAATTTTTATATTAATAAAATTATTTTTATTATTTTTTGATAAAATTATAATACTATTTTATTTTTTTATTCATATTATTTATATATATTTTTATAAATATTATTAATCATATACTATTAAATTTAATAAGTCATTATTTTAATTTTAATATATAATTTTTATATTTATAATTAAATAATTAGATTATTTTTTCTATTTATATTTATTTTTAATTATTTATTTTATATAATATTAATTAACTATTTAAATTAAATTATAAATTAATTATTTATTTATATAATTAATTTATTAATAATTAATTTATATAATTATGTATTAATTAAATATTTATATAATTTTATATAATTATATATTATAAAGATTATAAATTTATATATTATTTACTTCTTTACTATAAATAAGTGTTATAAAATTTTTTTTGATAGGATAGTGTTATAAATTGATAATTATAATATTATTATCAAAAAATAATTTAATAAAAATATTACACAAATATCATCAATCATTCTTCTTATTCCTCCTATACCATACAAAAAAAGAAATTATTTCTATCCTTTCATATTTTTTCAAACATACGAGAGAATGAATGAAAAATTCATCTATCCTTTTCTTCATTCATCTTTTATACTAAACAGAGAATAACGGATCGGCGATGGGCCTCTCTCTACTTGGCTTTGCGATTTGTGCTAGGCAGATTATTTGGTGCTCCAAAGGACCTCAGCAGAATGACCTATACTGTGGTCCACACTGGCCACTTCATCAATTCGAATCAAGCCGGGCAGTAATGAATCGTAGGTCGACCATATGTCCTTTGTTACTTTTTTATTTTATTGATAATATATGTTCTTTATTTTATTAATAGAGAGCCTCTAGGTAATGAGTCATAGGATGAGAGTAGCCCTCTGCCAAAGACTTCAAATCTCTCAACCGGTGGGATTATAGATTACTTGGTCCAATTAACTTTACCAATACTCTTTATATGAAAGTTTTTATGGTCACGCATTCCCACGAGAACTTATCAAGCTACAAAAAATATTCTTCCACCAATTACTGCTAATTATTATCTTTATACTAATCAACTTGGAGACATTGAGCATTTATTTATTACATGTTCATTTGCTTCCTTCTTATAGATGCTGGTGGCCAGATTTACATGTTATAATGTCTTTGCCCATTCTTTGCCGGCTCTATTATCTGTTCTCAATAGTGCTCAGATAGAGAATTGGATTAAGGTCGTAATATTTTATATTCTTTGATTTTTATGGTCAGCTCGAAATCAGAAGATTTTTGAACAACAGTTTATTTTGATTGGGCAGCTGTTTCGGCAATTTTATTATTTTTTACAGAGTAACCATGCTGCTACTCTCTTTCTGTTCCTTCATTTTGATCTTTACTTACTCCATCGTACTGGGGTAGCTCAACATCATTATTTTTTACATCTCTTTTATGTTCTGTTAGGTGGTTACCCCCATCTCTTAGTGCAATGCAAATGAATTTTGATGGTTCACTCCAAAATTAAAAAATATCTACAACTTATATTATTAGAGGCTGGAATGACTATCTTCTTAAAACTGCAGCAGTTCGGTTAAACCACAGCTCAATTCTTTTTGCTGTACTAGTTGGCGCATGAGTACACTAAAAAAGTATATACAAATCCCTCGTTGAAGTATGTTTCTAAAATGATAGCACTCACCAAAACTCTGCGGGAGTATCACAAAGAATTTTTGGGAAAACTTGAATATCATGATTCCATGAATAACCTTTTGACGCTTATCTTCCACATTAATGAATGCCAGCCTGGTGGATCTACATAGGATTCAGTCTTTTGCAAAGCCTCCTTTTTTTTTTTTTTTTTTTTTTAAATGTTATAATAACTTAAAAGTCTCACTCAAATGCCATTTGGCTGCTTTACAACCTCTTACTATTATTTTTTAATAAAAAAAATTAATAAAATTTATTATTATTATTATTATTTGACACAGAGTGACTCTCAGTCCTACCACTTTTAAAGAAGATTTTCTATCCAGAGAAATTCTTTGTACATGCTAAACAATGTAAAAAATCCAATGTGAAATGCATGGCTTCATCCGATTAATCCACATAATTATTATTTTTTTAATACATATTTAATATTTATAAATTAATTTTTTATTTAAAAATTTTATACATTAAAATATTCTTATTTTTAAAAAAAAATTATGCGTCCTGTGACGTAATATAATCCAGAATATCATAATATGATCTAAGATATCATAATATGAGAGAGATATTTTTGTCCAACTACCTTCCAACGCGTATTTAATGTCTGCAGATCGATTTTTTTTAAAAAAATTTTTGAATAAAAAAATATCTTATTCTTTAAAAAAAATTATGACATCATGTATATATTATAAATATAAGATGTCATAATATGAAAATAAAATATCATAATTTTTTTAAAATATAAAAATATTTTATTATATAAAATTTTTAAATAAAAAAATCAACCTACAAGTATTAAATATATGGTAGAAAGTAATGGCTATATAAAGCAATCGGTATATATTGAGAAATTTTTTGTATACTGCACGTGATAATTGGTTCCGCAGGCCTCTCGCTCAGAGGACCAAACTTAATACCATGAGTAAGCACTTGCTGGCCTCTAATTTTACTATTTTTTCTCTTTTTGGTTACATACCCTTTGCTTTATTATATAGCAAACTTCACCGTGATAATTTAAAAGAAGCAATGGTTTGTAACACATTACCTAGTCATCTTTTGAATAAGATTTCTAAGTTTTACTTAAGCACGGGTCTTTCTTTTACACAGCCCTGACATTTTGGCTGTTCCTTCCTTTCTTTCTTTTTTGGCTAACTATTGTTGCTTTAGCTTTCATCCAACACTTCCTTCGTAGAATGTATGCGTTCTTTTATGCATGCTCTCTCACACAATTGAGAGCGGCAATGGTTTGGTTTGACCTTTGGATGATTCTTGTACACTTCCTCATCTTTTTTTTTTTTTGGATATAAGTACACTTCCTCATCTTCAAAAACTTTCAAAAATAGCTCTTCAAATTTCTAAATCATTCCAAAATGATCCTCCCTTTCTCCAACTAGCCAATGCCGTTGGTCTATCAAAAGATCAAAATGCCCTCATCCTCTTCTGGTATCTTTGAAACTTCATTCAATCACCTCTACTTCTACTATTCCAATCCTCCACTTTATTTCTTTCTTTTTGATAATTATTTGGTGTTTATCGATGTTATGAACAAGCCATGGATGCTTATAATTTTTCAATTTTTATAATAATTAAAATCAGTTTATTTAAAAAAAATGGAGGCACAAAACTTGTTTATTAGTAATTTGGATTGTATTTGATAGTGGTAAAGATGGAGATGGAGACACTCCCTTCCTCTCCCCTTCCTCTCTCATCTCCATGCTATCATCCCACCCGCCTCCTCTCCCCTCTACGACAACCCCCTCCCCATGCTCTCTTATCTCCTTGCCACCATCCCACTCGCCTCTTCCCTCCACTGAACCCCCTCCCATTCTGTTCGTAGCCCTCTCCCCATTCTTTTTGATCTCCTTGCCGCTATCCCATCTACCGCTTCTCCTCTCCATCCTCTTTCCTGCCAGCATCGATCTCATCGCCTCCTCTCCCCTCCATCACAGTCCCCTCCTCATCTTCTTTTATCTCCCTGCTGCATCCCATCCTCTCTTATCTCCCTCCAAGGCTCCATAAAAAGAGGTCAAGGACTTCACCCCAAACAAGAAGATACTAAGAGCATTTTCATCCTAGAACAATTTTATAATATTATGTAACGATCACGTGTCACATCTCTATTAATGGAGATCAATCGCAGACCCCTTTAAAACGATTTAGAAATCTAAACAACCACTTTGAAAATTTTTAAAATTGAAGATGTGTACGTGAGAATCATCAAACTTGAGAGGATCGAACTGTAATTTTCCTATAAAGATAATAACATACGAAATCTTGACCCATACCTGACATCACCTGACATCAAACCACCTATTTGATCCGAAACTAATCGACTTTGCAAGAGCCCATATATAATAAACTTAAAGTAGCCTATCCAATCCAATGTTTACAGTTTTTACTGGCTAATCCTAGAATGATCCAAGCAACTAGCAGGAAAAAAAATCACCAATCATCCAAACAGAAAAAAATATACAAGATCATTGCTCATTCCAACTAAAATTATTTCGACCCAGATAGAACTCTGCCCTCATTATTGGAGGTGGTCAAAGTTTGACCTGCACACCAACCCATTTAAAATTTTGGGTTGGAAAACCTAACCCCACACCTGACCCTCACTAAAAGATCCATGACCCAAACCTAATCCAAATAGGTTAGGGTCAGGTAGGTTTTTGGCTTGAGTCAATTTTTGCCACCTCCACACACAATGGTTTTGATTCATGGACTATCAAATCCACAATGTTGATTCTCTCTCTCTCCAACCAGATAGGCAAAGGCTCACAGAGAGAGCTGGATATATAAAAATATCCTACCTTCAAAGCCATTCCAAGGTCAAGAAGTGGAGCATGGGTGTTGGAGACGAGGTCATCTCAGCCCTCTGTCACCTCCTTAATGACACGTCCCTGAGCTTCCATCCACCTTGATCGGCTTCACATTCTCCCCCCTCCTCTCTCTCAATCTTCAAACTTTCTCTAAAGGGAGTATGCTTTCATAAAAAGCTAGATGCACAAAGATGTAAAAAATACATAAGTAATAAATTTTAAATAATATTTCTTTCAAGCATCTGCGACAAATTTTCAAATCGTAACTGAATTACCAGTAATGGTGAAAAGAATGTTGGGACCCTCCCAAGTATGAGATGGATTATTATCTTTGCATCACTCGTCCATTCTATTTCTATAGCTAGACATCTTCAAGCTTTCTATACACCTTTCAAAGGCATAATTAAAATGTCTACATCCGTAAAACATGACAGTCAAGCCCGACCAACCACAACCTCAATTTACCTCAAAGATCTTGAATTCTTAATCCAGGAACAGGTTGCTACCATCAAGTAATGAAGTCTGGATCGACAATATTGGTCTTTCATGAATTATGAGCATAAAAAAGGGCTTTATTCTCAAGGACAAATTAGAACAATCTATTAGCAAGGGTAATCCACAGCTTCCTTCAGCCAATGCGTAAATTTATGCATATCATCATATGCTGACACTGAATAAAATGATTTAGAGCTGATGCTTCTAACTGAAATGTGAATCAGACAGACAATATGGAAGCAGTAATCTCTCTTTAATTGAGTTCTTACTGCATATTGTTCAGGAACGAATTACGAAAACCAGATGTCAAATTTATATTGCCCATACAATGATAATTTATTTAAGTCAACTAATTGGAATTGGTTGAAAAAGCAAGTAAGCAAATCAATGCCATCAACATCTGAACTCTATGGTCTCATAAACACACTACAAAAATTAGAATCTGGGCTGCATCATAATTCTCACATACAAAAAGCAGGATCATAATTAACCATCTGATCTAATAAGAGCCAATTGTTACCAAAAAAAAGTTTCATAGAACAAGCTGCATTAAAAATCACGACCAAAATGAAAAACTAAATAGAAACAAATTACATCAGGCTTCCAAAACAAAATTTCAGTAACCATTTTGATGGAGAAAATAACAAATATTTGCAGCACCATTCAGAACATTCAGTGTTCCTTTTCTTCATGTTAGTCCATGCTATTCTTGTCTTCTAGTCACGGTCAAACTCAACTCCAAACATTGCTAATCTAAATGCCAGAATGGTTGCAAAGATTATATTGGCGAAATTTGCAACCTTGTAGACCTCACCAAAAAGAGAATGAAACACAAACTTACCAGACTGGTCCTGGCATCCTGTTCCAATGTCAGTTCCTACTCATCTAATAAGGAATCCCAAGTTTGAAAGCCATCACGGAGATTAAAGTCACTCGCAATAATTACTCGAGCATCAAAAGAAGCTCTATTATCAAGGCATAGATAGCTTCTCTTATCTTTTGCCCATGTCTTCCTGGAAGCAGACGGACAATAAAGAGTCATCACCTCGAGCACCCGTGCTTTTGAAATAAGAAACCTGACGAACCCCAGATCAGCTGCATGGCCTAAAAAACCTTTCAGCGTCACACTTCTTAAATGTTGATCAATGCAATCGAAGGAACCTTGTCGCTCCCAATAATCCAAATCCTGAAGAGCATATGTCCAGCCCATGTCGACAACCTACAGTAAATAAAAGAAAAGCTCAGCTAGGATGACCATTAGGAGATGCAAGCAAACATCAAATATCCATTCAAGAAATCACCTCAACATCCAATCTTTCCAGGCAAGGAAAGCATTTGAGCAAGCGAGACACATTGGATCTCTGATACTCTTCATTGAAATCCACCCTAATGCCCAGAATTTTCAGACTATGCACCAGAGTACTCGAGTCGAATACCCTTCCGGCATCCTGCAAAATAAAAGAAGAATGCAAAGGGGGGGGGGGAGGAGGTGTAATTCTACGTAGAACGCAAACAACACATGCACGTAGAAGGGCGTTTGGGAACAAGAAGAGTACCTCGATACGAGGCTTTCTGAACTCGAATTTACTAAGATTCATACAAAGGCAGCCTAAAGATTGCAGCTTTGGGGCATTGACAATCTCTATCGCTGTATCCTGCATCGTGGCTTCGCTAACCATCAAGCGCTCAAGGTTCGGGGCTTCTTCGACGGCGAGCCTCAGGATCGAATTGGCTTTGTTCAGCGTCAGGCTACGGAGAGTCGGCGAACGGATGGTGATACTGGAAAGGCCGGTGCACCCGAGCAAAGCTAAGCTCTGGAGGGCCCGGCAATTGGACAGCAAGTCGGTGATGTCTCCATTGGTTAGGGAAGCAAGGCGCAGGGTTAGATCTCGGAGGTTGGGGAAAGTTGGGGATGGGAGACGAGACCTTGGGAAGCGGCAGTTACCGAGATTCAGCTTTCGCAGGGACTCGCAGCGAAGGAGGGAAGATGGCAAGAAATGGGGCTCCGGGTCGCCGAAGAAGCATACGAAGAATTGGTGGATGTCTCTTTGGGTGAGGGCTTGGATCCAGCCGTCGACGGTGGGGAGGTCGGAGAAGCGGCGGACAAGGCGGCAGCTATGGATGGGTCCGGGGTGGGAGGAGAGGATTTGGGTGATGGAGCGGGCGCACCAGGACGCCTCGTCGGTAAGGGAACGCGGCGCGTGGGAGCTCCGACAGGGAGATCGCTCGAAGTGGAGGGAGTCGTCGTCGAGGAGGCGGAGGGGTACGAGGGTCCAGAGGTGGCGCCAGCGGGTGGAGAGGACGCTGGTTCGGGCGGATTCTTTGAGGGAGAGGAGGGAAAGGATCTGGGTGAGGATGCAGTCCGGAAGGAGGCCGATGAGATCCGGGCCGGAGGGCACGTCGGATTCCAAGGCCGATAGGCGAAGCCTCTTCTTCGCCGGCATGGTAGTCGGATCGCTGGAAACCTAGTCCTCACGTTCCATATGGAAATAAAATAGTAGGCCTCCGGTTTGGGGAAAGAAGTTTCTCTCCACAAGGGCTGCTCGTAACCATCTCCCTTGCCCCACGGGAGTGCACTCTCACAGGTGGACATCTGGAGCTTGGATGGCTGGCGTTATCGACCCAGGTCCCCAAGGCATGTTGCTCGGCGTGCGGGATATATCTTTTATTAAAATATATTAATTAATAATATATTAAAATTAATATCATAGACTCCAAGACTACAAAAGATCCGCAACTTCCGCGGCGTTAAAATATTCTTACTTTTTTGCTAAACCGTAAAAATATACTTAAAACAAATGAATAATGGACGGATGATAGAGCCTTCATATGATATTCTGATGAGAGCAGTTGGCCTACCCAACCCGTATTTTTTACACTCTGGGATTTTACCGAGCCCTGTAATCCTTAATGAGGCAGGAAAGAAATGAGGCTTGCTTCATTGCACAAAATCCAAAGTGCTGGCAAAATGAAATGAGGCAGGCTCGCTTTATTGCACAAAATCCAAAGTGCTGGCAAAATGAAATGAGGCAGGCAAAAATCCATGTCAAATTGAACCTGGAAACAAGGTCTAATATCTATATTTGACATAGATACCTGAAATTACGCAGACGATCAAAGTGGCAGCATACATCAAAGTCTCATCAAAAAAGATGCGAATGAACAAAAACTATGCAACTGTCTGTTTGTTCTATGAAACAACTTTAACAAGAAGGTGATTCATTTTTATCATCTAAGCCAACAAGGTGAAAAAGGTCAAACCAACGCAAGAATTCTTGGCAACAACCATACAAGATAAATATTAATTCAGATGCTTCAAAAACTTGGGGCCAATAACAAGTCTACATAGAATGTTGGAAGGCATTCCAAAGAACTCTACATCTGTAGGTTAAAAATGTTACTTTTCACCTTTTTCCTCGTTCTTTTGCCCATATCGGCGGTTGAACTTTGCAATCTCACCTAGACTCTGCGCCATCTGACGCCTTGCTCTGAAATGATAGACTTTACCCACATGATGTATCTTGGTCATCATAACATGCATCAATCTCCCACTCTGAGTCACATAGGAAATCCACTGCATCTGTGGGTGCAACCCTTTCTTCATTTCTTCCACCTAAGAATCATGTAAAACAGAGGCTTACCGATAAGTGGCCTGGTCAGATAAATAGTTTCTATTTCTCCCGGCACCTCTGCAGCACTAATATGGTTAAAATGATATATCTGAAATAGAGTTCTCTCGTTACTGAGAGTATCCTTTTGATCTTTTAACAACAGGCTACCTAAACTTTAGTCTAATTTACAACTCAGGAACTTCATTATATTTAAGTTGGTAGGTATAGAACGTGAAAGTTACAGCAAATATCAAAATAGCCTATATGCAATTGCGATAAGATTAAACAAAGAAAATCACGATCTGGATGATGCTAAACAGAGGGAAAACACTATTGCTGTACATTCTTGCAATGGAAAAGAAACATGGATGCAGAGTAACTTTTGAAGGTATAACCAAGTATTCTCAAAGTATACAACTTAATGCATTAATTTCATCAGTTACTGTTATATGGGTTCAGTCCTCTTTGGAAACCAACTAGAATGAAAATTTCTTTCACAATCCTCCAACTTGTGTCCCCAGATGCTCGAGGCTGACATTGTATAAGCAACAGAGAGTAGTCCAAGCATTAGCTAATTTCAACTCCACAGAGAAACTTTATGGTGCATTTGGGATCTGCACCCCGGATGGACCATTTTATGTTTCATCCCTGTGGACTGAAAATTATTCTTATGCTCCCTGATTTTGACGGCCATTTTATGCAGTCCTTGGCTATCTACAAACTCATGTGAACCTGTGTATAAACGAGATATAACTGTATACAAAACAGGCCTAAGCAAACTATAGCTTAACTGTGCAAAAGGACCCAAGAAGTTAATTGTGTATTGTGCTGAAAATCAAATTGCAGTCAAACAAGGTGTTAAGTTCCCCAATTTTCATTTCCCATCTACTGCTCCAATCAACACCAAGATATCAACATTTGCCACATAATCCCCCTTCTTTTAGTAAACCATATGTGAAAACAAGTTATTTATTTGATTAGTCTACCTCCCAAACACTTGACCGCTCCACAGGTGAGTTTTATCAGGCCTATCTTTATGTGAATCTGGAGGTTTACATTAGATGAAGTTTCTTCAAATGTGGTGTGATGGATCATTATTAAATAGAATCGAGATAGCGAACATTTTTTTCTATCCATCTTCTCTTGCTGTTGTTCTGTGAACTATGTGGAGGTGGGTGCTGCTTATATATTCATATTTCCAATTCTTTAGTTCTGGGTATACTGTACATATAAAATTTTCACTGTGTCTTCTTCTTATATAATATAAATGGTTCATTAATATCAAGAAACAATCCATCTGAAATTTAATTGCTTTTTCAAGGCCATGCTTTAACCTCTTCGACCGACTGTCTTGGAATCTCTAATGACGTTTTAAGTCAGGATAAACGAACAGAGGAGGCATTACAGAACAATGACTGATGTGAGCGCTCTTTCTTCCTTATTCTCAATAGTAACAATACTTTATAATGTGGAAAAAAAGATATTAATTTTGGCTAAACTTAATTAGGTTATCGTTGTCTTCAAATTATGTTTTTCAAGGTACAACATGCAATGATGCTAATCTCTCAACATGAAAGTGGCAAAGTGATATTTTGAGTGCTTACAGGTTATATGCATAACACAGTCTACCTAATGCATCAATGGAACATATAGGTGGCAATGTGAGAGATCATTCACAGAGAAAAAACTTAGCGACAACCTAGCATCATGGTGCTCATCTCTACTGCCTTGAACAATGTCAACCTCCCTGATACCTGAAAACTCAGAAGAACGACAAAAACCACTTCTCTATTATAAGAAATCACAAGCATGGGTTCCCCCAATTTATCCATTTCTCTTCTTCCTTGCCCTTTCCTTCTAAATTATGATACAAACTACGGAGCATGCATTGAATGGAATACTCACCTAAAAAAGAGGAATTTCTCATTCAACATTTATAGATGCCTGAGCAGTATTTCAGCATGCATAAAGAAATTCTGTTGCTATCGCATAACTGGGTAATATAGTGTTTTTCGGGCTACTACAAACAACTTATGTCTTAAAAATTAAACCATTCATCAAATCAGAAAACTGACAAGGTTAAAGGTCACTGATCGAATGTTCACGTCAACCAGAAATGAACCTTGCATCATCATGATGTAGCAAATATACTGTCATTATTTTTCACAAAAGGAAAATCAGAATAGATTTTTGGACATATACATATATATGATGATGATGATGAGGATGACGACAAAGATTTCTCAAAAATTAAATTTCCGATATGCATGTTGCATTATATAAATTTCATCATGATATGAAACAAATTTCATCAGCTCTACTATTAAACTTCCATGTACCGTGAAAAACTAAACTTTTTATTGAAGCATTACCACTATGATAGTTTAATGTAATAATCATAATAATAATAATAATAATATATAATAATATATAAGAATTATATATATATATATATAGAGAGAGAGAGAGAGAGAGAGAGAGAGAGAGAGAGAGAGTCTGATTTATGCTTTTTATGTGCTATCATGCGATTTTTTTTGAATAATAGCGTATGATGAAAGTCAGAACTTTAATTAATTACAAGTTATGTTATCTATCCTGACAATATTGCACTCCTACCCTTGTCTAATCGGATAAATTCTTAGAAACAGGAACGATCCTACTTTCTGGATTCAGCTCCGGAAAAACCCCAAGCCATCGTCTAAACTTCCCTATTCGGCCCCGTGATTCCGATTGAGACTCTTCAGAATGGAAAAACCAGTGGAAAACATAGAAAAAATCAATGGAAGGGTGGAAAAATTAAAAGGCAAGACCTTTTACCGCATAGATTGATCAATGTTTTTTCCCTTTCCCTTCTATTTCTTTTCGTTTCTCTTTTTCGGAGATCTGTGGGAAGAAAAGCACCTGAGGGAGATCAGAGGGGAAGGCCAACGCCGGTGACGATGGGGAGGAAGGCGACGGCCGAGACCGGTGGGAGGTGGCGGCGAGGAGAGAAGGGAGGAGGTCGGCGTCTCTCTTTTTCGGAGATCTGTGTGAAGGAAAACACCCGAGGGAGATTGAAGGGGAAGGCCGACGCCGGTGATGATGGGGAGGAAGGCGACGGCGGAGACCGGCGGGACGAGGCGGCGAGAACAGCGGGGAGGAGGGCTCGGGAAGGATTCGAAACAAATAAAATAAAATAAAATAAAATAAAAGGCGCTGCCGCTGCTTGGGAAAAAAAAAAAACCGCATCGTGGAGAGTCCTGAGCTCGACACGTGGCGCACAAGGACAGCTCTGGACTCCCCTCTAATGTATTGCATAGATGAGCTAGTTCGGGCCGGCCTGCGACCCTTGGGCGTGATCCCGACCGGGCTGGGTTGGCGACTGAACTCCCTAATTCGGGTTTGTTTCGGGCCTAGACCAGGCCTGTCATGAACCGGCCCATTGATAGCCCTGATTGGATTGGCTGTGGGAAAATGAGAGACAAGAGAGGCGATACTTTTAAACATAGATGATTTAGATTGTATACCTGTCCAGCAGCCCAACTAATAATAAACGTATACTTCAATAATTAAATGATAGTTCTACTAAGAAAAGTATTTATGGAAGTGTACAACGGACTTCTGTAATATGCACGTCCTATAGGGTTTTTCATAATAATATTACATTAAGCTGGAACTCTTCCAACTTCCAACATGCCCGAATTGGTTCAAAATTTTGAACTCGACATATGAATCTTAGAAGTAATAAATCAAGATCAGTTGAGGGTGATTTCTAATCATTCATTTTTCTCACATTTGAACTTTGAACTAGTCCAAGCACTAGTTCGAATTGCAAGAAGGACCTACTTATTTAACAATTTATATGTTGAGTTTAAACTAGCTCCAACAATTCAACTACCGCACTAAGAGACCTGTATGTAGCACCAAACTTTTGTAAGTGTTAATTTGAATTGATATGTTTAATTCGTTTTACTACAATGCATGGTCACCTTTGGAATTGTAGTAGCTGTTGGATAGAGGAGAGAGCTGCAGCGTTGCTCTCCGGCATATATTATAACCGATCATCCAGATATTCCCAAAATACCTTCAGCCTGTTATACAAGGCTTACTCAACTAACCTATCCCGTACTCTAAAGAGTCTCTCTCTCTTTTTTTTTTTTTTTTCGTTCAAGCGAGAGGTCCTGCGTAAGTTATGAGATAAAGTAATTCATCAAAAGGTTGCATGGACACATGTTTTAATAATTTATTTTCACAAATATGGGCGAGGTGCCGAGGCTCCGGTTCACGAGGAAAGCATCATCAGGCCTTACGGAGGCGGGGGAAGTGAAAGATGGGAGAGAGGAAAAAAAAAAAGCAGCAGTTTCAGCAGATGGACCTACTCTCATTTCCACCCCTAAGATTGCCAACACCGAACCACACAGTGGATTTCTTTTTAAGGTCATCATATTTTAAGCTGAATAACTTGCTAGTCCACGTAATATTTATTCTCCCATCGACGGACGGTCGCTTAGAAACAGTTTAACATCTGCTCTCCACATGATGCCATGATTCAAATTAAAATAACACATTACCAACTACTGCAGCCCCCTCCTGCACATGCTCTGCATGTGAGGAAAAAACCTTTGGCCAGGGGGAGCTTTGGGAGTCCAGCGCACACTAGAAACCCATCTTTAACTAAAAGTGAGGCACGGTAGGATGCACGCTGGACTCAGCTTTGCCATCGCGAGCAAACACCAGCACCATTTCAACTTTATCCATCCAACCTGCCTGCCCCAGAAAATTTTGCTGCTACTACCAACTACCAGCCCAGGAACCCCAAGTAAACCCTATACGAACCAAATTAAATTAGCCGGCACTGATCCGAGCGATCCCGTTCCAGCACAAGAATAAGAGAGCAAACCAATACCGGGGAGCCTGGAGATCCTGTCGGACCCCCTCAACACTATGTATGCTAAGCGAGAGCAATAACTGACAAAACTTGACAGCATCATGCTCTTGTGATGTGCAATGCGCATGGTACCGGGGGCAATCCACTACTATAATAAGGTTAAAACCTCTGAAGCTCCACAATTAAACACCGGGCACGATCACTGATGACCGATCAGAGTATCCTACTCGGTGGTAATATCCAATGAGACATCCCAAGGTGGCAGCCCAATGAATTCACTTGTTCAATATAATCCGGCAGACAAGCTAACTTGGTTCTAAGTCATCAAACATGACATCTTAGCTTACTGATGACGTATCCACGACTCTCTTTCCCCTAGTTTGGAATAATGACACTAGTCATTGGTCATCCACAAGCTTTTCTTTTACAAACATTAGCACCTACATTTCTAAATTGAGTCATCCAAATCACATCTTTGAATTCACCTGACCAATAAGCAATTGACCGAACTTACCAAGACAGAAATGCCACAACACTTTCAGCATAGAAAAGTCAACAGTGCTGCCCATTCCCCTTTGTGCTCCTTGGAACATATTCCTCCACCAAGATTTTGCCTAACTTGGCACTTAATTATCCAACTGAAGTTGGCCTTCCCTTCAGGTCCAAGCATCAGCTTGACAATACCACGCCTTAGTTTCTGGCTAATTCTTCTGGCATCAACCAAGCAATGCCATGAAGCAGCAACGGAAGGACTTAGTTTCATAACTCAAGTATGACATTGCTGCAAAAATCCACAGTAATAGCAAACAACTACAAGATAATGAAATGAAACTGCAGAGATTTTCAAGATCAGAGACATAAGAAACCATCACAATGTGTTCCTACTTTGAATTATTAACTACTGAGGAAACAACAGATCTCATCAGGACCTATAGTCAATATGCAAGAAAGTCCAAGAGCCCATGCCCAAGAAAAAGAAGAAAATGGCACCACATAATTACATAGAATGCCTTTTACATACTACAAGTTCCATGCCAACAAGATCAGCCAAGAAAACATGGAGTAATCTGACAAAAAAGCATGAATAAGAGACCCCTTGATAAGGGAGAAGAAAGGATATGTTGGAGCAAAAAGAGATGAACAAGCAGGCAAGAAGGGCTGAAAAGTAACTAGATTAGATAGGTAAAAGGGAAGAAGAACATGGAATAAAAAAAATAAAAGGAAAAAAGAGAAGTTGGAGGCACATAGGAGATTTCCTGGCCTAATTCATTTAATAGTAAATTCCAGGTTGCAAGATTTTAACTTTCATGGAGCCCAATAGATACAAGTGCAAAAACATTGGTTCAACATCAAATGCATGTTAGTTTTCAAACAATGGAATCATGAAACAGAATTACCAGAACTAGAGGAAACTTCCAATTTCACATACTGTACCATTCATAATGCATGTTCATCTATGGTGTTATTTATTAAGTAACACATTGTTCAATGAGATCTAAACGAAAGAGATGATTTTCCTACAGATATTATGCATACAAGACAATCCCTGCTCTTTCCAAGTCCATAATTGTCCTAACCTACAACTTTCTTTTCAAGACCCTTTTTTATCTCACGCTGGGTGGTCTTCTGCTAGTCTTTAACTTCTTAAAAGGCTCTAGATTTTGGGTTCCAGGTTCAAATCTTGCACGACACATTTCTAAGAATCCTGACTTAGTTATAATATAGGTTGGTCATCCTTTCTCTCTCACAATTTTTTTTAAAAAAAAAAAAGGTAAAAGATAAACAAAAAGCTATTTGTGCTTGTCCTACTTGAGCAGAACTTGTCCTCAACTATTTAACAGAATTCTTTTATCTTAGATAATGTTTGTATCAATCTGCAAAGCTCAAAATATTTGACATAATCATATCTGATCACAAATATATGTGCATCTGATTACCATGATCTTTTTTGATCTTCCTGATGTGAAAAGGAGCACTCATTGGCACATGCTACATATATTTGCCTAAACAGCGGGCAGGATCACTGATGACTGATCAGAGGAACCTACTCCATGGTAATATCCAATGAGACAGCCCAAGTTGCCAGCCGGTGAATTCACTTGTCCAATATAATCCAGCAGACATGTTAGCCATTATCATCCGTAATTTAGGTTCTAAGTCATCAAACACGGGTTCTAAGTCATCAAACATGACATCTTACCTTATTAATGACATATTCCACGGCTCTCTTTCCCCTAGTTTGGAATAATGACCATAGTCACTGGTCATCCACAACCTTTTCTTTCACATACATTAGCACTTAAGTTTCTAAATTGAGTCATCCAAATCACATCTTTGAGTTCACCTCAATAATAAGTAAATGACCATGTTTACCAACACTGAAGTGCCACAACACTTTCAGCATAAAAAAGTCAATAGTGCCATGCATTCCCCTCTATACTCCTTCGAACATATTCCTCCACCAAGATTTTGGCTAAGCTAGCACATAATCATCCACCTGAAGTTGGCCTTTCAGGTCCAGCATCACTTAGACGATACCACACCTTAGGTTCCAGCTAATTCTTCTGTATCAACAAAGCAATGCCATGGAACAGCAAAGCACAGACCTAGTTTCATAACTCAAGTATAACATTATTGCAAAAATCTACAGAGACAAGGCAGAGACGAGCAATAGCGAGAATTGAATGCACAACAACTACAGGATAATAAAATGAAACAGCAGAGATTTTCAAGATCAAAGAAATAAGAAACCATCCCAAAGTGTTCCTACTTTAAGTTATGAGCGAGAAAGGAAGCATGAGATCTCATCAGGACCTATAGTCATTAGCTGAAAACTATGCAAGAAAGTCCAAGAGTTCATGCCCAAGAAAAAGAAGAAAATGGCACCACAGAATCATATAGAATGCCTTTACGTTCTACAGGTTCCATGTCAACAAGATCAACCAAAGAACAAAGACAAGAAAACATGGAGTAAGTAATCTTACCAAAAAGGAGGAAGAAGAGACCCTCGAGAAGAAGGCAGAAGCAAGGATATGTTGGAGTAAAAGGGGTGCCCAAACAGATGAGAAGGGCTGAAAAGTAATTAGATTACATAGAGGAAAAGGGAAGAAAAAGATGCTGCAAAAAAATAAGAGGAAAAAAGAGTAGATAGAGGAAAAGGGAAGAAAAAGATGATGCAAAAAAATAAGAGGAAAAAAGAGAAGTCAGAGGCACATAGGAGATTTCCTGACTTAATTCATTTAATAGTGAATTCCAAGTTACAAGATTTTAACTTTCATGGAGCCCAATAAATACAACTGCAAAAACGTTGGTTCAACATCAAATGCATATTAGTATTCAAGCAATGGACTTACGCAACAGAATTACAGGAACTAGAGAATACTTGCAATTTCACATACTGTAGTAACTGTACCATTCAAAATGCATGTTGAACCATGATGTTATTTATCAAGCAACACACTATTCAACAAGATCTAAATGAAAGAGAAGATCTCTCTACAGATACTTATCGACCATACAGGACATTCCCTGCTCCTGCCAAGTCTGTAATTGTCCTAACCTACACCTTCCTTTTCAAGACTTTTTTTATCTCATTCTGGGTGATCTTCTGCTAGTCTTCTTAAAAGGCTCTAGATTTTGGGTTCCAGGTTCAAATCTTACATGATGCATTTCTAAGAATTTTGACTTAGATAATTATAATATAGGTGGGTCATCCTTCCTTTCTCTCACGAAAATTAAAAAAAAAAAAGATAAAAAAAATAAACATAAAGATATCTGTGCTTGTCCTATTTGAGCAGAACTTGTCCTCGACTATTTAATAGAATTCTTTTATCTTGGATAATGTTTGTATAAATATGCAAAGCTGAAAATGTCTGAAATAATCATAACTGATCACAAATAAACGTGCATCTGATTACGATGACTTTCTTTGAGCTTCCTGGTGTGAAAAAGGGCGCTCATTTTGCATAAGCTAGATATATTTGCCTAAAGATGGCCTGTCAGTTTAGAAGGATATGAAATTCAAACAACATAATGCGGTCACTTTTTCTTATCTCGAGATACAGTTCCAATAAATCAGAAACCCTATGTTTTTCCTAGAATTTAATTTCATTAAACAGAACAGCAATGGATGCGGCCTCCAGATAATTATCTGAAAAAGACTCTGTTAGAAGTACAACTACTTCAATCATTGAAAGCAATCTGCAAGAAGAATGGGTACAGTTCGGTTTCCATCTTAACCAAAATCGAAATAGGACTCTTCAGGCCCTCGGCAACAATCTCCCTCAGTTTACTAGTTTTACTAGTTTATGGATGATAAAAACTATCTTACAACTCATCCCAAGTCTTCATCATGACGTATTCCAAATGTGTGAAAACTTAGGAACTTTCAACATCCATAAAGTAAATAAATGCAGCATGAGAAGCATCTAGCGTCACTCTCCAAGGAAGAAAGTGATTCAACTCTGAAAATCTCTGCTTCTATGCATAAAAACTACCGTGATCTTCTTAAAAGAATTTATCCAGCTTTCTTCATTCCATATGCTCTAAGTTAAGCTATCACATTGATAAGCAACAGAAGGGATCGCAAAGCAAATTTTCTCTAACATTATACCTTAAATTGCCATTCATTTACTTCAAATTGCCTTTTATTCAAGCAAGCAGTCACAAGAATCACTTGTAATTGTAAGCACAGATAAAGAAGCAACTGAACTTGTCAACAATTTAAAACTCAAGAAAATACTAGAAATTGGTATTATTGGTCTCAAATCCCTTCCCTTAACATTATCAATTGAAGTACCTTTCATATTCAAATGATAATGCAAGGTTTTATGTGTTGCATGTCGGTCATATTGTCATGACAGTGCTTGGCAAGCATGTATACCAGCCCCCTCCTGGCTAGCAGAGTGGTTAGGCATGCAACCATGTAACATGTTGATCCAGCACTTGCATGGTAAACACCATACAGCACAGACTTGTTTGGGTTAGCGCTATAAACCTTGCAATAAAGAGTTGTTATGAAATCATATATAATGAAGTGACACTTTTTCCGGTTAACAGATTACTTCTCTGTCTAATACTGTCTAGACTGTCCAAAGATGGTCCACGTGCATCTCTTTATGGGTGTGACATCATCAAAGTAACCTTTAGAAACTCCAACACTTGGCACTTTATCCAAATAATAGATGATACATCCTCTTCTGGTCCTTGAGCTTTTGAGTTTGCTATGGGCTTCTCAATTTGCGATGATCATCAGTCTATAAATTAACCAAAAATACAAAGGCCAAACACTTTAGTTCAATAGAGTTCCAAATGCTTCAAATGTGCATTCCTAGATTCCTTAATTGTCATGAACAATGCAAGGGCCTGTTTGGATGCTTGGATAAACCATCAGTGGATCAGTTACAATAGGTGGTTATCACCATCTCAAAAAGATGAGGGAAAGAAGCAAAGCAACTAGCTGAGGGGACTTTCCTGGCACAAACCCCCTTTTTTAAGATAACGGATTCCAATACCAAAGAATTTTGGTTATCCCTAAATTACAAGGATGAGGGAGCTTAAGATTTTTCCAATAGGAGAAGAAGAATCTCACCACCTGGCTAGGTTCTTCTCATCATTATCAAGAAAAGGAAACATTCAAGGTATTATTCATACCGGCTTCCAAACAACCCTAAATGAGGTGTCCATCAGCCATCAAAAATGTTTCAATCTGTGATTATATACCTCACCCAAATCATAATTTTCTTGAAAGCCCACACGTAGTACCAAAACCAATAATATTATCAATCCTTGAACCAACTAATGGTACAACTATTATGCTCATCTCTTTTGACTAGGTCATAGAATACACAATTTTGAACAATCACAAGCTCGCTCAAGGTTTCGCCAATGGGATTTGTTAATTTGGCTCTAAACCAATATTAAAAGTTCATCATGTAATTTCTCTATGAAATGGTGCATGATAACATGGATGCTGGACCTCCTTGGCCCCCCACCACTTCAAAGCTAAAGACTTATCACAATATATTCTACCTCTGTTAAGGCCAGAAGTCACACAAAATCCTTTCTTTCAATCTTCCTTTTCAACAAGCAATCAATACTTGGAAACATAAGAAAAACCAATTCACCAATTGCAATTTCATTTCCTTACCCCCAAAAAAATGCAATTTCGCTAGAATTGTGGCTTCTTGCACCTCTCACTGCCCACACTCAAGCAATAACTTAAACATTTCCTTATGGTCCCTCCCCCTCTTTCATGGATGATAATGATCACTATTCACTGTCTTCATGTCTGCAGCTATAATCCTCCAGCACAGATGGTAGCTAGAAAAGAAACTTGATTCCATGAATTTCTTTCTCCTGAGTGCTGATTAGAGCTCTATCTCACACACACATCAAAAGCTAGACAGGTCCTTATGGTGACCATATGTTGCTCTATCAGTCTTCACCAAGAAAGCATGTGAGCCTATAATGACTGAACTCTAGAATTTTTGTGCATAATCTGAATCAGCAATGATCCTCACCATGGTTAAGTACGATGTGATGTGAAAATAGCTGTTACAGGGCCTTGTAAACGACAATTTCTGAGAAGCTTTCATGGAGCATACATCATTGACCACTCTGTGCCCCTCCCATGATTAGACCAGGAGGCCAAAGGAAAAGCTACTGTAAAGATCTTATTGCTAAGCATGTGAAATGCTTCTGCTATCATGGTGAAAGTAAATGCAATGTCCATTACTAGCTTCTTAAATTCTGTTTAACAGTTCTAGCTAACCCATGTGGTAACTTTCTTGTGTTATCAATGATTATAGAAATCTCCTCCAAATTACAACTGCATCCTGATTTATTATTCCCCTCATGAAAACGATACCGCACCCATTTATTGGCTAAAATATACTATTACGGCTTGTTACAGTTTTGTAAATTTACCCACTTTCCTAGCATCCATTGCTGCAAAGGAGAAGGCAGGATTTCTTGTACTTGGGAAATTTCTTGAATGAAATTAGCCTAAGAGTCTTCTACCAAAACAAAGAAAACTAGCATTCGTTTGACCATAAAGTTTAACATGACACATTTTCCGTCCATGGGAGCACACCAGAATGTAAAAAAAATCCTCTATTATAGTATAGATTGTTTTAGTAAAACACAGAACAAAGCATTAAGAGCCATATCTAAAGGATGGTAATTGGCAAGTCTTCTTGAAATCTTGATATGTTAAGAAGTCAAAAGCCTCCTACAACACTAAGTAAGTGTTCATAAGAAAATTTATTGGCTCAGCTACATCGTTTTATCAAAAAGCAATTAAACACATCATCAAACCCACAATCATAACCAGCAAAATAGTGACCACGAAAATGAAGAAAGAATATAAAATACCTAGTGTTAAACAGGTCAAACAAAAAAAAAAAAAAAGTTTATGTTAGCTATAAACATATAGAGAGATAGAAACATATATTACTAATAAATATTCATCTCATAACATAGCAAACCATCATCATCCTCAGTTCCTCACAAAGTTATTCTTCTCCTGGTGACAAAAGGAAATCCTTGTTCATAAAAGTCTAGACTCATCAATCAGGGATGATAAACGAGAAGACAGTCCCCTCACAAATCAAAACAACATGACTACTAGTATATTGCAATAATAGATAGATAGATAATCCTTGAAGCAACAAGTCAAAATTCCTGGACCAGAATTTCAAAATACTCTATTCGGAAGAAATAATTGCTTGTACCCTTCAAACGGTAGCAGCAGAAGCATCCTTCTCACCCTCAGCAGCTTCACCACCAGCAGCACCACCACCACCATTAGCCTCGGCTTCAGCCACAGCATCCATGATACCTGCAGGATCTTCCTCCTCCGCAGGTGGCTGTACTTGCTCTTCCTCGGGCAGCGGCTCCTCCACATAGTCGTTCTCAAATGCATCCGCCGGCACCTCATAGATCCTAATCTGGGGCTTCGCTGGGTCCTTCACAAGCACATACTTACCCTCGTTGAGCTTCATGCAGACGTCCACAATCGACTTGACGATCCCCCACATGTTCGAGGTGTTGAGATTGATCTGGGCAGCGAAATCCCTTGGCTTGTAGCCGATGACGCTCAGGATCACATGGTTGTAGTGGTCCCTGGGGTGAACCCTCGACACATACCCAAGCTTCATCTGGTCGGCGCTTGCGAGGAGGGCCTGGGCGGTCCACTTTGCAATCTTGTTGGCGTTGTTCTTGAGCTCGGTGGCGAGAACAGCCCCCCTCTGGGTCTCAAGCTTCTGCCTCCAGTCCACACCCGAGTACTTGGGATCAAACTCATTGAGGGCATTGAGAGTCATGAAGGAGCGCTGCCCCTTCACGTCGGACACGGCATGGACCTCGCAGCGGGCAACCAGGGAGGTGTCATCGTCCAGCTTCCAGCGGCGATAGCGATAGGCAACGGAGGCGACCTCCTCGCCCTCAGCAGCGAAGGGGTTGGGCTCGTCGAAGGTGACCTTGTTGCCGTCACGGAGGAGGACCTGCTGGGAGAAGTTCTGGTTGATGTAAGTGGCCTCGACGGCAAGGGAGTGAGCGGAATTGATGTCCTCCTTGGCGTCAGGGAGGGGCTCCTGGGAGGTCTCGTTGACGGAGAGGAGGTCAAGCTGGGAGCCATCACGCTTGTCGAAGAAAAGCTTGTTGCCGACACGCTGGATGACGATATCCCAGGAGTAGACGGAGCGGGGAGCGCACATGAGGGCGGAGAGGATGGCGTCGGTGGCGAAGACGGTGGCCTTGTCGTCGGCAGCGAGGCGGCGGATGACGGGGTCGTCGGTGGTGGTGACCTTGAAGAAGTTGCGGGACTTGAAGCGCTCGAGGCGGCGCTCGTTCTTGGGGTTGACGCGGTCGAAGGAGCGGTCGTAGAATTCAAGGGCGCCGCAGACAAGGAGGTCTTCAGGGGGATCGGGGACAGCAAAGGAGAGCTTGGAGAAGGTGGAGAAGGGGATCTGGTCGAGCATGGTCCACTCGGGCTGGATGTCGACGGAGGACTTAAGGACGGGCGAGTCGCGGCCGCGGCCGCCGCCGGCGGGACCGGAGGTGGCGGAGGAGCGGTGGAGGTGGTAGAGGCGGTCGCGGCGGGCGCGCTCCTTTTCGGCCTCGCGCTTGCGGGCCTCGACCTCCTCGTCACGGCGCTGGGGGAGCTGGGGCCGCTGCTGGAAGCGCCAGCGGGGGCCGAATTTGGGGCGCGGGGGGGGCTTGCCGTCGACGAGACGGAAGGAGGAGTCATCGTCGGCGGCGGCGGCGAGGGCGGAGGACTCGTCGAGCGCGAAGTCAAAGACGGCATCGCGGCCTGCGGCGGCGGAGCGGGCGGCGGGATTGTTGAAGTTGGGATTGCGGGTCCAGTCGGCGATGCGGCCCAGCTTCTCCGATCTGGAGAAGGGGGCGAAGGGGATGTTCGCCGAGTGGGTTCCGCTGCCCTCGCGCTTCGGTAGGAGGGGCACCGCCGGCGTGTCCGGCGGACCCCAACCATCAGGGTTGAACGGGACAACGCCCACGTCGAATCCCATCACAGAAATTCCGGTTTCTTGGTCGCTCTGTTTCTCTTCTCCTTCGCCCTCGAGGGTTACGATTAGGTTTCTTTCTCTCTCCGAGGGAAGATGAATGCAGAAAGACAAGCCCAGGGATTACGATTAGGTTTCTTTCTCTGCCCAGACGACGGCGTGGAAAAGAGAGGGAGAGAAGATGAGTGCAGAAAGACCAACTAGGGTTTGCTTGGGGTTAGGGGGCAGGGTTTGCCCGGTGAGATGCACGTGAGGTTAAAAAGGAACGGATGGGCGTGATCGGGTGAAAGTGTATATTGATGTGATTGGGTTTGATTTCTCTTATAATAAACACACGCCCAGTTTTGAGGTTCACAATCCGTTTCCCAACGTTAAGCTGTTGGATACCCGGGGGGTGAGATTTTGTTAAATTGGAGTATGTATAACGGTACAATGGAAAACGCTCCACATCTTTGATTTGGAATTGCACGGTTTCTGGGCCGTTGGTATATAATTCTGATTGAGGACTGCGTGCGGGATGGGGCCGAGCCGAGGTTACGGGTTCGTTGGTTAATTAGTTTTAAGCCGAATAGAAAGTGGAAACTACTGGATGACACCCATCGAATATCCCTGCGCCGACTTAAGCCATAACTTGGCTATCTGTTTGATGCACCCGCGCAAATGGTCTCCAGAAGGACCAAGCTAGTCCGAATAGGCTCCAAAAGACCAAGCTACCTCAAATGGCCTCCCAAAGCCCAAGCTACCTGGTTTGATAGGCAAGACTTTTTTTTTTTTTTTTGGGTGAAGAGATGGACAATTCATACAATGCTAACATGAATACAATCTAAAAGATCAAACAAAAGAATGTGCCTACGAGAGACAGAGACAAAATAGAAGAAACGGCCCATAAGTGACAAGCCCCCTCTTGAATGTTAAGCAACGAAGCTGACTACCCAATCTGCAGCTTATACATCATAGTTATACCGCCAAATAACAAAAAATAGGTAAAAAAATAAAAATTAAGATAAAAAGTAAATAAAAGAATGTCAATCTTATATTTTTAAATTTATTATAATATCTTCCACCAACCTTTTAATTTGGAGTTATCTACGTCTCCATAGCAAGTTATTTGAAATTAGATGGCTAATTTGGATTTGTCAGTTATTTTAAATTATGATAGACTCCGATGTGGATTCAAAAGAGTGTAAAGATCAAAATATTCAAGTTGTAACCTTAGCCCTAACCCTTCTCTCTAGGACAGTCATACAACCCTGCTGGCAAACCTCTGGCCATCCCTTCCCTTCCTCTCCTTTCTCTTCATCTTCTTTTTCCTCTCCTTTCCTCCTCCTTGGAGAAAAGGATCAGGAGAGAGGTAGGATTAAGATTAGAGCTTGTGTATTCTGCTCCTTAGAGATTTTTCTTTAGTTTACATCAGATTTTATCATATTTTAAAATAATACAACAAATCCACATCAATCATCTAATTCTTATTATTTGTCATGTAGACACCAACGATAAGCTCTGCCCTAAATTGGAAGGTGAGCGGAGATATTGCAATAAATTAGAAAAATAAATAATTGACGTTACAATAATTAGAAATACGGTGCTTGTTATATTGCTCCTTTAATAATATTTTATTATGAAGGGCATTTAAGATATCACACTATCACCTTTGTGTATTTTATTATTTTTTAAAAATAATATTTTATTATTTTTAATCATCCTCCTTCTTCGTAGCTTCTCCTTGCCACCGCCTGCCTCCCCTCGCCAGCTTCCCCATCGTTGCTTGCATCCCCAACACCATTGCTCACTCCCCCCTTCCCCTTCCATTGCTCAAGCCTGCCACTCTCTTCCTTCTCCGCCTCTCTGTGATTAGCCTTCTCACAATCACATGCCGCTCCACTTTTTCCTCTTCCATCGCTCGGGCCGATCGCCTTTTTTCTCCCCCACCTCTGCCACTCGCCTTCCCACAGCCACACGCTATCCCTCCTTCCTCCTTCATCTTCACCGCTCACTTTCTTACAGCCATGTGCCACCCCCTTTCTCTCTCCTCCATTGCTTTGGTCCGTCGCTCGCCTCCTCGCTACCACATGTCGACCCTCGATGGAAAGAGGTGGTAGTCCATAAGGATAGAAGAAGAAGGGAGGAGGAAGGAAGAAGGAGAGATGTGACTTTCAAAATGCCCCACAAGATTTTTGGTTTTTAGATTGTATTTGAAATTTAAATTATTTATTGCATCAGCTATATATATATATAATAAATTATAATGGTTGCTAATAAATAAATTAGTACTATTCATTTTAAAATTAATGGTTAGAAAAAAGTCAATAGTAAATTTACTAAAAGATGCTTTGAAGCACTGTAGCAAAATTTTTGGAGATACAAAAAATATTTATAAATTGAGATAAAATATAATATTATTTATTTTTTATTCTAAAAAAATTTTATTATAATATTTATTTATAATATTTTATTATAAAAGAGATTTAATTTTTTCTCTTCCCACCCGCCCCACCCTGTGCCGTCACCCCCCGCACCCCCAATAGCCTTCCCCCCTCCCCCAACACTCGTGCCGCCCAACCCCACGATCTTTCCTCCCTTCTCCACCTCCCCCAGCGCTCGTGCCACCCCACCCAGTGATCTTTCCTCCCCTCTCCTCCTCACCAGTGCTCATGCCCCCCTTCCGCAACCGCACCGTCTTCCGATGGCTCCTTTTTCCTTCTTCTTCGCCGTACCCCCCTCTTTTTTCTTCTCTGTCGTAGCCCCCCTTTCTTCTTTCTTCTTCTCCGGTACACCCTCCTTCTCTTCTTTCTTCTTTAACACTGCACCCCCACCTCTCTTCTTTCTCCTTCTCCACCATCTACCCATGGGTCCTCCGCCCGTTGATGCTCCCCCACCCATGCGGTTCTACCACCGTGCCCCCTCCCTCGCTCACAACACCCCCGCCACCCCTTGACGGATGTTCTGCCTTTCGTCCATAGCGCCCCTAGTACGTTTCTATCCGTCGGATCTTCCGTCTCCACCAACGTCTTTCCTAACACCTTCTGAGATGGCAGTCAAAGATGTTGAGCAAAAAAAATATTATTTTTTAAAATATCAAAATAATTTTAATTTTTAAAATATTTATGTATCGATCATACATATGAATTTCTCACTCAGTTAAAATCTGGATAGCTTATATTTAATCCGTTAATCAAAAAAAATAAAAATAAAAAAATAAAAATATTTTTTGAAAAACCGTAATAAAATTCATCTTAAAAATTATATCATAATTAATATTTATTAAAAATTTAATGACAAATGTACGGTTCCAACTCCCACATTATCACTGTTATAACCTGACGAGTTGACAACCAAGTACAAGACCAGAGCACGAGTAATCTCTGCCTTTCTACTCGGTCTTCTGATTGGAGCCTTTTTGATGGTTCGGGTTAAGTCATGAACTTGTGCGGGCACAATCAAGAACTGTGTAGCGACTTCCTGTTGGATGCCGGAACAGGTTATCCGGCAAGAAGATGCATTCGAAGGAGAAAAATCTAACGAAACAAAGCTAAAAAATGATGATCATTGAGAGATGGGAAGGGTTCGTGGACTGCATTATCCCTACAATGATAGAGATAAGATAAATCACATTATGATTCAAATAAATTATTCAGATTACTCGTGCCAGAAGTATTTTGACCATCCACAATCCCTTCCTTTTCTTTTTCGGGCTGAGCTTCGTGTAAATTTAGATTACAAGAGCATCCATCAGGAAGATCTCATTAAGCCGATAAGATCTTCTAGCATCTAAGCACTCCCTTAAATCATTCAGGCTTCAGTTTGAGTTCTGTTAGGTCTCATCCTAAGCGAAATGGTGCATCTCTAAGGACAGAATTTGACTGATATTTTAGTCAGGTAGAGAGAGAATGATCGCGTGAGACCCTATGAGCAAGATGATTTAAACCAGCACACAGAATAACGTCCTGAGCGATAACTCATCAAAGTAATGAGACATGGCTTAACGTCTAAGACATTTTATCATATTTGCATCATTGTCCAGAGATTTTTTATTTTTTTGGTGAACATCGAGATCTATCATTTGCACATGACGGCTTATATGAATAATTGGCAAAAATATATTAGTTTTATCAGGCTGCTGACCAAACCTAACCTCATCCAAGCCTCTCTATGAATAGAGAGGCAGTCAGATTAACCTGAATTTATTTTCAACTGTACATAAACAATCAACATCAAAAAGCTATAATTTTTTTAACATTTTAACATCACTAAGCTGTAGAGTTGGAAAATAAAGAATAAGCACACTTAGCCTGCCTTTGCTTCAGTTGCAGTCAGATTTAATCCAACCCACAAAAAGAACATATGGGTCCAAATTTAGACCAAAACCACCCATTGAACATGACCATTTCACAAGGAGTCAACTCATTATTCTGGCTGGGCTCGGATCCGTCCAACCCCAGTAGCCTGACTTAGGTGCATGGAATCAGGAGACTAGATCGGATGGTTGATGTAAAGAATACAGCAAAAGACTGTTTTGCTATACCAGCCTGCCCAACTTCCCTTTCATAGCTAGTGATCTGCCTAGTGGTTAATTTGGCCTGTCTACAAGTCTCAGTAATATCCCAATAGAGTTAGTTGCACCTAGGAAGGAAATCTTCCTCCAGAGGCGTGCAGGTTGGGCACAAGCCCTTCTAACTTGAACCAAAGTTGGAGACCAGATCTCGACAGCATTGATCTCTAGAACTCTCAGCAGTGTGACAAATGGGCATTGCCTCTTGTCTCCATCAGGCACATCATCCAGATGCTTGGCAGACCTGAAAACAAAAGCAGATTTTTATCACATGATCATGATGTTAGCTGCAAACAAATTAAAGTCCCTAGAACTCTCACTTTAAATTATTATACAAGGGCTCAGGAATAAAAGTAGAGCCAAGCATATGCATGTGTCAAGCACTGCCTCATTACAAACACACTATGTTTGTTTACCTTTTCCAATGATATCTCGCGACCAACACCTACAAATTTATAGTTTATACTTCATACAAGTGAGCCTGATTCCATATCATCAATCTCTTCTTACCTCCATATTTCCCCAAGTGCAGTCCTAGAGGACTAATCAGGATGGTCTGACTTCTTAAATTAATTTCACAACACAACCAGACTGAACTTGAACTAATTTTCTTCACAATGCCTTGTTTTCTTCATAGCCATCCTGAATAAGCCACAAGTCTCTGTCAAATTAATCTACAAGCTCCGGTTTCACCAAAACCGTAACGTATGCAACCCCCCCCACCCTCTGTGTGTGTGTGTGCGCGCATGTGTTTGTGGGTGGCTGTGGGCAGGTGCATGTGTGGGTATACATGTGATGCATGTGTGTGTATACATGTGATGATTCCTTCCTACAGCATGCATGTGGGGGCGTGTGTGGGTGCATGCGTGTGAAATGATTCCTTCCCATATACGATTCTCTACCATGATTCTCCCATCAAAGACAACTTGAAGGAAGCTGTTCACTCCAATATGGTTCAGAGCAAGACTCAACAACATTCACTACCTCTAAGCAAATGAGAAATCACTAGAAAAGTTTTAAAAAATTTCGCTGATAAATATGTCAAAGCAAAGAATTATAAGACCATATATCTGAACTTGCTGGCAACAGCCAAAAGAACATTAAAGTCACCAGAAGGATTATATCAAAGAGTGTTTGGGAAGATAACAGAAGGAAGATGGCCAGTTCCACTTGGCTGCAGACAGATGAGAAACTTGCTTGAAACTAGAATGTCAGAATTAAAGCATAGAAAACTATCAAAAGACCAGATATTCTTCTGGTGAAGAGGTACAATCTCCATTCATCCTACAAATACCTTACACTTTGCAGGCAGACTGCCACCAACATCCACCAAATGGTTATTATAAGGGCATTCTACTTGGTTATGAGATCCCCTAAAAAAAAGATACATAGGCTTTGGTTTTCCTTCAGAATTATGACTCCTAAAACAAAGACATGCTGCTTTACAAAAAATGGATGGGAAAACGAAAGGGTGAATAAACTGTGGTTTTACTGTTCCCTTGAGCTGCTGTACATAAAGCCTTTTTTGGACCTTCTAGCAAGAAAAAAAGAAACCAAGCTAGAAAAACACATCCAGTCCATTTAGTTGATTTCATTTTCTTTTATCTCTTTCGGCATGAAATCTCAAACAACATATCAGACTTGTCATTAAAAAAACAATTCTGACAACTATTCTGAGCCACTAAACTAAGGTCCACAAATTATTGTGCTGTCAAGAGTGATGATGCAACCAAGACCACAAATTGTTGTGCTGTCGAGAGTGGTGGTACAATCAGGAACCTGAATTCCAGCAACTAGAGCTTCTTAGCCAAATATTTATCTTTTGAATCACCGCTCTAATAACAACAGTCTGAGTTCATCAATAAATTTGTAATCACAATCTGTTGAACACGAAGTATTTACTTAATTCTAGATATATGTCTTCGAGGACATTCTAATAAGCTGCAAGTTCCCCTTTAACTGAGTCTAATATGTGTGTGTGTGTATTGAAGAAGTATGAAGCTCAAAAATCCCAAGCCATCAAATTATTCTTTATTGTGCTTCTACCATTGTAACAGGGAACACTTCTCCAATAGCATGGCTTACAGGAACAATTTTTAGTTGCCAATACCTCTGTAATCATCTTTACTAGGCTTACAGTTAATCAGCATACCCGGCTAAGAAAACAAGAAAATGGCGAAGCACCAAGGAAAACAGCATATCACTATGAATTGAGGGGGGGGGGGGGGAGGGAATCTGCTAATAACTATGTTAAAATTAATAAAAGGGGCTATCTTGGTTACTGTTACATGTGAACTTGGACAACAGGTAAGAGAACACAATTCATTAGTTTGAGCATTCAAGGAGCTGGAAGAACTTCGATACAAGTCAAAAATGAATGAGACTAACATTTGCTCTTGGCTTGACCTCTGTGGTGATTTTGCCACCATTAAGGTTGTGTCCTAGGTACACTCTTGCAGATCTGACTGGAACCCCTGTGTAAGGAATGAAGTAATTCTAGCACTTTGGAAACAAACATTATAGCTAGGGGTTGGGTGGATAGGTTCACTAGGCATCAGCTTAACCTGCCATACTAGCATAGTCTAATCAAAGGTACTTATGGTATGGTATAACCCATACAAAGTGTTGGACACTCATCACTTGCAATTAAAATAACTGAAACAATAGCCATCAAAGATTATCCCGACAACAAAGGGTCGCATCATGAATCCTAGCTCCCCGTGCACCAATTTATCCATTATCAACACAAAATATTTTAAATCCATTCTCACAATCATCCATGTTTACTTTAGGTAATTCTCCATTGTCTCCTGGATCTTCCACAGAAAACAAAACTCTTTTTTGTAAGGGCATCCTCAAATCACCAGTCCTACAAGAGTTGGATATCATCTTAAGCAATAGATAACTTGGTGTCAATAATTTATCTAGCTAATGATTTTGAAAAATGAAAAGTTTGGTGAAATTTGGATGCAATCATCAATTGGAATGATTGGTAAATAACAAATTGAAAAGATGACATCAATAGTTAGTACAAAGCTCAATAATAGTGAATAATTAGTTCAAACTAAACTGACAAGTTTATTTTAGATTTAATTAGTTTCATTCATCAGAATGCTATGTTCCAGCATCTAATCCTTCCAGTCAAGATTTGCCATACCTTGCCGAACCGGCCGGTACACCCCATCTCGTACCGAACCGGCGGGGAACCGGCACGATTCGACCGGTAAAATCGGTACACCAGCGGTACCGAAGAAAAAAGAACGAAAAGTGAGAAAGAGAGAGAGAGGGGAGGGGAGGAAGGTGGGAGCCGTCGGAGGCCGGCTGCGGCCGTCGGAGGGCTTCTGAGCCCCGTATCGCCCGATAGGGCTTTCAAGAGAGCAAAAAAGAGAGAGAGAGCGCTCGGAGGGGGGGCGGAGAACCTACAGAACGGATGGTGCCTGCGTTGCGAGGCTCTCGGTGGCCGGCGAGCCGACGCCGACGGCCTGAGGGCGGTCGAGCGGGCGGAGCCCCCGAGGGTCCCGGTAGCCGGCGAGCCGACGCCGACGGGGTGAGGACGGTCGAGCGGGCGGAGCCCCGGCTCAGGCCGTCGAGCGCGCGGAGCCCCGGACCTTCTTCTTTTTCGAAACAGACGTTCTTTTTTTTTTATTTTAAACTTATGAAGTCGGCAACTGGGTTGCCGACTTAAGAATTTTTTTTTAAAAAAAAAATAAAAATCGTGAAGCCGGCAAATCGTTTGCCGACTTCACTTAAAACCATGTTTTTTAAAAAAAATTGCGAAACAGGGGCGATGCCCCTGTTTCACGCCTGCGGCGCTGCGCGCGTGGACTGCGCCCTCCGACGGCCACGGCGGCCAGTCGGAGGCCGTCCGGCGGCCCCGCCGGCTCCTTCCCCTCCCTCTTTTTTTTTTCTTCCTCTTTCTCTCTCTCTGTTTCTCTCTTTTTTTCTTCCGGTTCGGATTGTCGATTTGGTACGGTATGAAACCATACCGAACCGTACCATCGGCCGGCCGAAACGGCCGACGGTACCGGTTCAGCATACCTTGCTTCCAGTACTCCATTGAGACAACAATTTAACCCAAAAAAAAAATCAAGAATGACAATGAAAATTTTAATGCATTCCAGATTATGAACACACAGAAATATCACATGGTGGTAGCATGATATAGATCCTTTATGGTTTGTTTTATGCAAAAATTGAAATCTCAAGCACCCATGCTGAGTGGTATATAATTTAGTACCCTTGAGCCAATATAGGAGGGGCTATTACACTCAAGAATCAACAAATCCAGGTCCACATCAGCCTGAACCAGGGGCTGATCAGTCCCATATCACCCCAAACTTGAACATGCAATACACGCACAATGACTTTTTAATTGATCGTTTAGCTTGATCTTCATAATTTCATGGTGATAACAAGTTAAGAAAGAAGATGGGAGCTATCCAAATCCATTCTTCATGGGATCCAAATAAGGATCAATCATGTCTGCCACCTCTTACCAATTTCTTGAAAAAAACCCAAAAATAACTAAGTGTTTAGTTTGTTTGGTGTTTTTTCTTTCTTTTTTTTTTTCTTTTTCTTTTGTTCAGGTGGGAGGTGGGGGACTTGGTTGTGGTGAGGGGGAATTTGGGGATTTAAATGCCTTACGGATGGGGGGAAAGAAGAACATGATTTCTTACACTGTCCATGAACCTATAATTGCTACTCATGTCCCAAGATAGCTAAAGCCCTAATTCTCAAAATATCCAAAGTTCTTTCTGCTCCTCGGGAACCTCAAAAGTAGCATTCAGAACCAATCGTTTAAGACCCGACAAAGTCTGGCTGGCCTGACCCATGACCTATAAGCCTACATGGGTCTAGTCAACTCCAATCTGGCAGGCCTGACCCATGTAGGCTTATCGGTCATGGGTCTAGTCATCCCTAAGCTTGGATTTCCTAAAAACATGAGTAACATGCTATCGGCCTGCCTAGTTTAACCCACTATTAGCCCACCTGATTCGAGCTACCATTCAGATGCTATTTTTTTTCAGTTGGTTGATGTCATGGATTCTATTTATTCAAGTTGTTAATTTGTAAATTATATTTTGCCTCTTTCTCATAAAGAACTGAGAAACTTACAAGGTGGTTTTGTTAGGTGCTAATACATATATCTTCTGCATTAATTTGTTGCAGAATACGTTGTAAGCAGAGAAAACCTCTCATTTTTATGATATAAATATTGTGTATAAAACAGGACTATTATTATATATTTTCACCTTTTCTCTTTTACATTTTTAGATTTTTTTTATTTTTTAAGTATTTATACTATTTTTAGTATTCATTCGATAATTTTTTCTTTTTAAATGATCTTGCAAGTTAATATAAGATGGGCCTTGGAGCAATAATAAGATTGCTCCATTGTTATCTAGGTGACATAGCTCAAAACACAAAAGTAGCCTCTTTGCATGCAGGGTTAAAGCTGTGTATGTCTAACCCTCCCTAGCACTCGTAGTGGCGAGAACCTCATGCCCTAGGACACTTTTTTTTTTTTTAATGGTCTCATGAGTTCATAGGTCAACCCATGCTCATGATCCAACCACCAAAATGAGTTGATGGCTAGGCTGGGCCTCAAACCATTATTTAGAACAATAAAAATGCAAATGGTAAGTTAAGACAATTATCACATGAATGTTCAACTAAACTATGCCAATATGAATTTGGATAAAGCAATTAATGGAAAAGCGCTCAACACCTCCTACGAAACAGACTAGAAGCAAGAGAATGAATATGTCAAATGGAACTAAAAAGATGAGCATCACTAGCAAATGGCATAACAAAATCTTTTACTCACTTATGTTCCCAAATACTCCATTATATCATCATCTCGCAACAGCTCATCAATGTCAAGAATTGGACTGTTAATCCCAATATAATCTGATGGCAGCCCATCAAAAGAACTGCCAATAAATTTATCAGGCTCACTGTAGAAGGGTTCGTCTACATAAGTAGGCATGGCTCCTGCAGCTTCATTTGAATTTCTACTTGGTGCTAGTGTATGCCCATAGACATTATTATTAATAGGAAATCCAATACCCTCAGGTTTAACTTGATTATCAGTAGCATCAGAAACAGGGAACTGCTGTTTGTCCTGAGTTAGCCCATATTCCATTGGTGAGAAAAACTGAAAATTGATTCCTGACCCCACAATTGTCCCAGATTGTAACTCAGTATGCCCTACACCTGAATACAGTAAGGGCTGGCCATCAACATACATGCTTTGTGCTGCGACATTAGCAGAAGGGATGACTGCCAAGTTGTTAATTCCAGGTTCAGGAAGAAGGTACTGGTTTCTAGAATCTTCATGACATTCTGCTGCAGGATTTGTGCCATCCTCTTGGTTGATATTTGGCATATGATGACCACTAATAGGCAAGTCTAGGATAGCATTTCTTGATTCATCTGGTAGGTGTTCATTCTGAACGCCTGTTGATCGGGGATCAGCAATTGCTAAACTTACTCGACGTCTTTTTCTCTTTGGCTGTTCACGTACTTGCTCCTTTCCTTGAACAAGTTGGTTGGTTGGAACCAGACAGTTTCCTCGTACTATTGAAGTGGTATTTTCTCCACAAGTTTGAGCACTTAATGGTAGATTTCTCCCATCATCTTTAGATGATACAGAACCACGAGCATCTTCAGAACCATCAACATCATATTCATTACTACCACTATTTGTATCTTCCCTTCTCTCCTCACAACCACTATGTTGAGATACATCAGATATCCCATTGTCACTGCTGAGCTGATGAACAACCATTTCCTCTCTATTTAACACTCCTAACCAAATAGAGCTCTCTCTGGCACTCATCTTATCCTGCAAGCACTTTGATTTCCGGACATGAGTTTTGATTTTCTCAATATTTGGAGACATGTGTTTGATCACACCAGTTAGTACTCCAACCTTCCACACCTTCTTCAGATCATGCGGTTTCTTATAGGGGGGAACTTGACCCTTAGGCAATCCCAAATCTACCCACCAGTCTTCATTTCCTGAAGGCCACCAAGGAGGTGGAACACCCTTCTCTAACGGGTACTTACGCTGTGGTGGGTTGCAATGTTGCATCAATGATGACAAAAGTGATCCCAAAGTAGCATCTTGAAGATCCATAAGGCTATGCTGAATTTTGCTTCCATTATTCTGTGCACCCTTGGCTGCAAAATTCTCTGCCTCATACTTTGCAATAGCTGCAGGTCCATTCTTATCAAACTTCACCTTCTCCTTCCACCAAGCCCGTATGTTATCTGAAGCACCACTTACAGGCTTTCCCTTTTCGGGGATTATCCCATAGACAAATCCACGAGCATTACACACCTCCATCAACTTCAACATATATTTAAGTATCCCATCTTGCGCTCTGGACATCTTTTTCCTACGAGCCTGGTCAGAGACCTGCTTGGGCTTGGACTTTTCAGCAGCAGCCTGTTGGGCAGCAAGCTTTTGCCGCTCCTTGATTCTCTTGAGCTTAACTCTATCCTTCCACATCCGTCTTGCCAAGTCATCTGGCTCAATTTCTTCATCACTAACATCGTTCTCCGTAAGGTTTTCACATCTGACACCATCAACTTCGAAATCTGAACCATCATTCAACTCCTGCGCAAGCATTGCAAGCTGATCCATCCTATAAGGGTTTGATGCCCGATTGATGTTCCCGTGTTCCAATCAGAAATTCTCGTCTTCAGTGACCATATATGCAATTTTTCACATCCTACAAGAATTTGCATCATATAAGGAAAATTAAATTAGCTCATACACACCGATGTGCTACAATACATATATTGCCCACAGTTAGCTAAAGCAAGTTCCCATAATTACTGGAGACCTAATCGACCTGCTCACTGCCAAAAGCACAAGCACGTGGTGCACAATTCCATGCAAACAAAACACAAGTGAAGACAGAAAAAATTCATCGAAAAAAATAATAAAAAAAAAGGTTACCTACGAGACAATTTTAAAACCGCCAATCGATTCACCACCAATTTCACCTAACCTACCGTGCCAACCTCAACTTAGAAGGCCAAAATCAACATGAAACTAAAGAGAACAAAAGAAGCCAAATCATCATTAAAACAACAAATTCGATTCCAGGATTTTCCTGTTCCTTTACATCCAAAGATCTTCTACAACTCTTACATGATTCCCGACAGGAAACAAAAAAAAAAAATAATGTACAACCTACAAAACCGACCAAATCAACGATCGGAACCACATAAAGCGGAGAAAACATAAGCAATATTTCATCAAAAACCCCACTTTCGACTTCCATCGTAGTCGAAGCCCATCAAATCCCACCCGACAATAAAAAACAACTTCGATTCTAATGATTCGACCATGGAATTCAAATAGATAAGCAAATCGAAACTTTTGTTCTTAATCAATATCCAATCAGAAAATCCATGGAAAAAAAAAAACCGTGTACGCATCTTAAACTATTAGCACAGAAAAGGATCGAATCTGTACCAGATTGGAGCTCCAATCGACCATTCCAGAGTCGACAGGAGATGGAAACCCCGCTCGGTCTGTTAAAAGCTTTTGGTTTCCCTTTTTTTGTTTTGTTTTGGTTGGGGCGGTGCGGATGAGGGCACGGAAAGGTCGAGGAAAGAGATTTCATCAAACCAAAAAAAAAAAAGGTCGAGAAAAAAAGAAGAGGGAAGCCAGCGGCGACATGCCAAAAAACGGCGTTGTAGGTAAAATGTCCCAAATGCCACTATTTCCTTTTTTCTTCTTTCCTCTGTTATTTTTTATGTATTGATGGGTTCCGGTTGTATCTTTCGCCCGAAAAAATGATTGATCTTATTTCGCGCCGTCCAACGTCGGATCTCGAAGCACCCCGAACCTGTAACATGTCGATTCATCAGTCAGCGCAGATCTCGAACAACCGTTGTGAGATCCAACGGTGGCTTCTCTCGAAGGAAGGTGCATCCTTCTTTTATTCAAAACATACAACCCTGCCCTTTATTGATAGACGTCTCTCTCTAACTTGGCCACCTGTCACGGGGTTAACCATTGCATTATGCCATCATCGCACCATTAATTTTTTCGTTCTGCGTGAACGTGATTTATTTAAAAGAAGGCGGTCCACCCAAATTCAATGGATGTCTGATCACAAAATCCTCAACACGCGCGATCCGCGTCAAAAAGCTGGTCTCCCTGTGAGAGGTCCAGATATATAGCATGTGTATATACGCGCGCACACACAAACATAACACTCCAATGATCTTGTCACGCATAAAATCAAAAAAATCCTAATTTGCAGGGTGCCTCTTCCTTGGACTCCCAAGGTTTGACAATTTACCTTATTGCAGAGATCTGAACAGAGTAGGCTCTTAGAGTGCAAGAGGATATTTGGTTCACAATTGAAATTAAAATGAAAATAAAATTTGGTATGATTTGAAATCAAAATCGAAATGGTCAAATCTTAAAAATATTTGATTCGTGATCGAAATCAGAATTGTAATAAAAATTTGAATCCATAGAGAAGAATAGAGATTGAGTCCTATATAAATTGAATCATTTTCATTCCATCCTGAAATCGGAATCGAAATGAAACTCCTCCATACCAAACGGTTGAAATGGAAGTCATCCATTCCGATTTTGATTTCAAACTTTCACTCCCCCCAACCAAACACCCCTTAAGAGTATTAGAATCTTTTTTTCAATATGCAAGTTTAGTCCAGCCTAATCTTTTAAATAAGAAATTTAAGTAGGATTTATGGGGAATGAAAAGTTAGGAACATAATTATTTTTACATACTCACGTGAACTCACTTAAATTTTAATCTCAAATTAGTTGGAGTTAGCCCCATAGATTTTTTTTTCCCCTCTATTTAGGACCAAACTTTTTAAAAGATGTTGAGTTATCATTTTTTTTTTTTTTATACTATTTCATTCATGTAATTTTTAATCCATCTTTGCCATTCTTCGTTCCTTCTGCATATGCCAGATCACTTATTCATATTGATATATCCCTGGGCGAATGTCACTTACATTTTGGACCATTTAAATCATTATCCTTTAAATTTGTCCACAAACAATACTACTTCTACTATTTTATGGATGAGTAAATACCAGCATTAAAAAATATTTATATTTAAAAAATAATTATGACATATACGATAGAATCATGCGAAGGAGTTTGTCCCTGATAAATGAGTTGGTATAAACTTGAATCCAAGTCATTGCTATCCAATTTTAAGTTATTTTACCAGTTAAACTAGTTAATTGTTACACATATGTATATGAGTTTGTTGGCAACTTTATACAATTTTTTCCCTTGGTCTTTCCAAAACTTTTTCCAACTGTGAATTTGCATGAAGGAAGGTTCTTTCACATGAAAATACAACTGTAATCCATAACTTTCATCCATATGACTCTAGGTCTTCCCCTTCTCTTTCTATATCCTTTAAAATTAGGTATTATATTCTTTTTCACTAAGACCTCTTTCTAACTTTATTTTGGATTTTGATTGTCAGTCACTTTATCTTAAATTTATGCAACTCATGCATCTTCTCCGGTTTCTTCATTTTTTTGTTCTATCCTTTTCTTTCTTTAAAAAAACCACAAGTTCGTCCCAAAATTTTCTAAATTTTGTTATACATCAACTTCTTTTCTTGCTCCACCCTTTGTATATTGTCATATAATATTGCATGTTTTAGTGGTGTTCCGTCATTTTTTAAAAGATAATTGTGCATTAATCACATGCCTTCCAAAAGCATCTATCATTTTATTCAACTAGCTCTAATTTTATCACATGCATTTTTTTTTATAACTTTTTCATGACTTTGAATAACAAATCTTGATATTAAAATTTGACTTCAGGTTGGTTTCAACTCCATTTTTTTATGTTTTCAACTTATGTTTCATTAAAAGTCTCAACTATACTTTTTCATTTTTTTTCTAGTTTATTTCTTTTAAAGGATCTAGTATACGCTGAACTCACTTTTCCAGGATGGCCGACCGTGCTTCTCTTAGGTACATTCAAAAGGAAAAAAGAAAGAAAACTTCTGACTTATTCAGCTCTTTATGTTTCCTTCTGCTTCTCTTTCACTCCGTCCCTTAAAATTTACCTCATGAACTAAATACTAGTCATAGAAAAGAAAAAAAGTTGTTTTGTCTTCGTCTCTTATTTATCGATGTTAACTGATACCTCATTTCTATTTACACTAAGTAATATACTTTATATGTCTCCATTTTTACTGCTTATTTTCAAACCTCTGTTCCCTAAAGCTTCCTATCATGGATTCAATTCAGTATTTAATCTTGTTTTGTTCTCCTCAATCAATCTTATGTCATCTAAAAACAACATATATACATGGTACAAATTTCAGAATATTAGCAGCAAATTCTCTTGTAATTGTGTAGAAAAGGAGAGTGTAAACTATGTATAGATACTTGATGTCAACAATATCTAAGTTTATCTTGAACACATGGTAGTTAGTCATTAACTTATGATATAGTAAATAAGTAATCAAACAAAGTTAAAAACAATTATTTAAAAAAATAGAATAATGAGATACATCTATCTTAGACTGGTGCTTGAAAAAATAAAAGGAAGAAATACGTAATCTCTTTTTGACACCACCAATAGTTAAGTTCTTTAATACAAAAAGTCTTAGCTACTACCTTCCTAATCACAACCATTGGTTTACATAAGCAAGATCCATAAAGGGTGGAGCAAGAAATGGTGATGGTGATGTTGTCTCAAACTTCCCAAGCATCTCTCTTGGGCTGCTTTTTTGTGGTCTAGCAGGATAATCAACTTTTTATAGAAGATTAATTAATAATGATATTCGTTGGTAACCATTTGCATCACAAATTTTATAATAATGCACCTCTTGCAAATTTTTAAAATAATAATATCATCATCAAGATTAAAAATTATTTTCTTTGCTCCAATCTTTTCTGCACTTTCATCTTTGCATTCTATCCTCTTATAATTTTAGCAAGATTGTGAAAGGCTCTCAAGTATATTATCAATGGAAGTTTTTTTATTTCATAAGTATTTCTAGGTTCTCATGAAGTATAGAATAATCCATCCAACATCAAGAGTGATATGGATAGAGATAATGAGATAACTATATTTGATTACACGATGGTGATCCTACGTGACAGTAATCTTAAATCATCCATACTCTTTAAATCATCCCCTAACCTAATAATGAGATATCTATTCTTGAGGGTAGGAATCCAATATCATCCTCGGACAGTAATTTTGGATTGAAATATAAGAATAAAAATACCCCTCAATGTAGCAAAAAAAATTGGTATCAATATATTATTAATATATTATATCAATATTATATATCTGATATTATATTATATTATTAATCATATTATCATAATATCATGATTCAATGATAATTTTAAATTTGAGTAAAAATATCTTAATGTACTTTATATTTATATAATAAAAATAATTAATATATTACTTCTATTTATCTTATTTTTTTTAATTAAAATAAATATTTTTATTAATAAATAAAATATTATATCTATAATAATAATTAATATATTTTTATAGGATTAAAAATTTATAAGACTAATAAATATATTTTTATAAAATTTATTATGGATACTTTTGATACCATATAATCAATGATCTTGAATTTTCACGGAATATGAAACAGATTACTCACAGATATCTGGGGATCTTTAATTAGTGGACCATAGATTCAGATCACCACAAAATTCAGATCATTGATGATCTTAGATCATCATGGTAATCTCATTTAGATCATCAAATGCTATCTGAAGGACAACAAGGTCTTCTCATATCAATGGCTCAATAGTGATGATTCTGAACCTAGTCACCCAGCCCAACCTTATTTGGTTTGCCGAGTCATGGATCTATGGTTCGATCATGGGTCCACTACAAGTGGGCCATCGGCCATCCATTTTCCTCATTCAAGCGTAAGAGAAGGGGACACACTTTTTGGATCCAATCCCCTCCGGCATTCGACGCATTGGCAGATGCATGTGGTTAAATGTGAGATCAATTGATCTCACAAAAAAATAAAAATTATTAGATATATATATTTATATATATTAATGAAAAAAATAAAAATTGATCCAACTAATTTTATGAATTGATCCTATATCTTATGTAACATTTTGAAAAAATAAAGGATAAAAAAAATCATATTAAAGAAGTAATCATGACATATATTCTCTCTCTTTAATGACTTATATATCTTACCACTCTCTCCCTCTCTTACATCAGTTTGAC